>NC_081313.1:138909373-139209373 GCF_026419965.1 Kogia breviceps
ATGCCCGGGTGATTCACCTGCACATTACAATTGCAGAAGTGCATCTCTAAAAATGCCTCCCCAGCCCCACTCCCTGCCTGGGTTGCTATGGAAACCATCATCCCCAGCCTCTGCTCCCAACGTCTGGTCTCTTTCCCCAAAGCAAAGTGCTCTGTCAGACACTCACAGAAGCCCTGGGGCCCAAGAGGAGAAAAACTATTTCCAAACGCAGTTTATGAATCAAAATAAAGCCTGGCTCTTCATGGTTTTTATGTGTAAGCCTCAAAGATAGCTAGCAGTGGTCCCTCTACAACAGCCGGAGCTGTGATGTGTGGGTACCTGTTTAACGGCCAGCTTGGGTTGGAGCCCTGATTTGTAGCACTTGCCAATTTCCATGGAGTAAATACTCCCACCAGGGCCAATTCCAAAGCCACCAAGGTGATGTCACTGAAGGTGAAGCTGGGAAGGGATGCACGCTATTGGTTCAAGCAAGCAGGCACGAGTAGGCGCCACAGCTCCAGCACACCACTCAGCCAGAGCCAGATTTTTCTGAGTCAAGATCCTTCGTGTAAGAGGGGAAGCCACAGTATTATTTCAGCTAATGAGGACATTATGTTTTACTGTTGGCTTCTACCACCATTTAAATTTATCCATCTCTAATTAGTTTTGGAAAACAGAAAAGGACCCACCAAATATACTCTGCAACAGCCTGTCAGACCGTAAAACTGTCTGTGCTGGCTGCTCTCTCAGCAAACAGAAGGAGTCTTGGGTTTGCTCCGGAGAAGGGTTGGGAAGCCCAGGCTCAGACTCATGAATAAAACATGTCCAGTAGCTTCTAGGTGGGAGGAGAAAGGGGTTCCAGCAAAGCCTGTACCATATATTTCCCCTAACTCTTCAGTATCTACTCTCGTAGTTTACTTCTCAGCAGGGACAAGGTATAGCAGCTGCATAGATTTGAGTTAGGAAGACAGAAAGTTAGAAATCCAAGGAGAAGTTGGACTGACAGAGGGGAGGTAAGAATAGCATGGGTGATGGAAAATTGAGAACAAACATATAGCAGAAGGAAATAATAACTATTTGAAAAGCAGTGAGTATGTCTGTTTGGCTGGAGAAGAAAGTTGTTAACTATTGTCATCATTATTAGCCCCACTTACTGAGCCCTCGACCATGTGCCAGTCTCTGTGTGAGCATTTTAAGTCAATTTTCTCACTGACTCTTCACAGAAATGCAATATCATCACCATCACCATCATCATCATCTCCATTTTACAGAGGAGGAAACTGGTTTAAGGGTTTACGATATTTGCTCAAAGTCATACAGCTAGTAAGAAAGAAGGGAAGAACTCCAACCCAGGTCTATCAGATATATTGTAAGCGGTGCAATACATCATCTCTAAATAAGTGTGAGTGGTGGAGACACGGGTGGAAAAGGAGATGTCCCTCTCTGAAAAAGTTCCAAGAAACCTCTCTGAGCAGGCACAGAGGCAGAAGGAATGGGGAGGAAAGGGACCACTGACATCCCCCTGGGTCCTGAGGGTCAAGAGTGGAGTGCTGAAGTGCCAACAGTCTTACTTACCAGGTCTGCCCAGCTCAGACCACTGCTGGGTGCCATGCTAAATTCTGGAAAGGATATTTTCAGAGAAACACTGACAATAAATGCATAAACAGAGGGGAGTGACTAGAGGGTGGGAAGATTCAAAAGCTACCCTTGTTGGAAAGGAATCAGGCTAGGGAAGATGAGGCTTAAACCAACAAACACACTTTTCAGAGATCAATGGCTGATCACAAAACCTTGTTCCTCTTCTTCTGGGACATGCAGCTAGACCACATTTTCCAGCCATCCTTACTGTTCAGTGTGGCCATGGACTGAGTTCTAGCCAATGGAATATGGGTGGAAATGTTGTAACACCCCTCCAGGCTGGGTCCCTAAAAATCTCCAATGTGCTTTCTCCTTCCATGGTGACAGTGGAAGCCAACTGTTGAAGAAAGCAGAGCTACAAGGTGAAAGGAGTCTCGTCTCTGAATTACTGCTTGGAGATGAGCCTCCCACCAATCAAAAACACTGAATTAAACCTTATGTGAGCAAGAAATAAACTTGTATTTATTAAGGTTCTTTTTTTAAAAGACACCATTCCAAAGCAACTGGAGAAAACTCAAGAGATGGAAAGTGATCGTGATATCCAACTTTCAAATATCTAATGAGCCACCATAAGTTAAAAGATTTCTTGGGCTTCCCTGGTGGCACAGTGGTTAAGAATCCGCCTGCCAATGCAAGGGACACGGGTTCGAGCCCTGGTCTGGTAAGATCCCACATGCCGCAGAGCAACTAAACCCGTGCACCACAACTACTGAGCCTGCGCTCTAGAGCCCGCGAGCCACAACTACTGAAGCCCGCGTGCCTAGAGCCAGTGCTCCGCAACAAGAGAAGCCACTGCCATGAGAAGCCCGTGCACCACAACGAAGAGTAGCCCCCTCTCGCCACAACCAGAGAAAGCCCGCATGCAGCAATGAAGATCCAATGCAATCAAAAATAAATAAATTAATTAATCGATTTTTTTAAAAAAGATTTCTTGGGGTTACTCCAAGGTAGGGAACTAAGACCAGGGGGTAGTATCTTAAACGAGACTGATCACAGCTCAGTGTAAGGAAAACAATTCCTAAGAATCGGAGATGTCCAAAGATCTGATTTCTGCCCACTCTCCAACCTCATCTCCCATCACTCTTCCCTTGGTTACCCCCCTTCCTTCTGGTCCATGAGCACCCTGAGCTCTTTCTGGCATCTGGGCTAGTATGCATGCAGATTCCTCTGCCTCAAACACTCTTCCTGACTCCCCACAAGCCTTATTCATATATTCATTCAACAGCTGTGTATTGTTCCATGCCCACTCCATGTCAGGTACTGTCCTGGGTGCTTGGGCTCTAGCAGGGAACAAAACAGACAAAACCCACTGCCCCTGTGGAACTTAAATTCTAGCCAGAGATAAACACTGTAAACAATAAACATAATAAATGAGTAAGTGATGTAGTACGTTAGGTGACAAGTGCTCTGGAATAAAAAGAAAGATACAGCAAAGAAAGGAGAATGGGGGTTCTGGGGCAAGAGGTGATATAGAGAGAGCAGGAATGAGAGAGGCAACAGGGGTACCTCAGGCTTCAGATTCTATATCACTTCTTCCCGGAGGCCTTTGTGAACCCCCAAATCTGAACTACATTTGTGTCCCTCAATCCCATGATTTTCCCGCAAAGCACATTTGTCTTTTATGACACTGTATTCGTTTGCTAGGGCTGCCAAACAAAGTACCACTGACTAGGAGGCTTAAAGAACAGAAATTTATCATCTCACAGCTGTGGAGGCCAGAAGTCTGAGACAAGGTATGAACAAGGTTGGTTCCTTCTGAGAACTGAGAGGGAAGGGTTTATTCTAGGCCTCTCTCCTTGGCTTGTAAATGAGCCTCTTTTCCCTGTGTACCTTCACACCGTCTTCCCTCTATGCATATCTCTGTGTCCAGATTTCCCTTTTTTATAAGGACACCATTCATGCTGAATTAGGGGCCACCCTAATGACTTCATTTTAACTTGATTACCTCTGTGAAGAGCCTGTCCCCAAATAAGTTCACATTCTAAGGTGCTAAGGACTGGAATTTCATCATAAGCATTTTGAAGAAGACAATTCAATCCAAAACAGACTGTGTGAGTTAGAATTATTCTACCCATGCATTTAATAGTTTCATGTCTACAACCCCCACTAGACTATAGGTGCCACCAGGGCAGGACCTAGTCAATTTCAGTCATCTCACTGCACCCAGCACTTAGCCCAGTACCTGACAGGTACTCAGTTGCTACTTGGTGCTTAATAGCCCTAAGTTCATTTTGTTCCACTACAAACAGGCAGAACAACCTCTTGTCCTTCAGTTCTGCAGAGTTCTTTCTTTCCATTTAAAATCCTTTCCCTCAGGGCTGTCCCTCAGGGCTGTGCTGTGTTCTGTTGACAAATTAGAAATCCTACTGGGTTTCCAGCTTTATACTGCCCGTTGGCCATTTGAAAGAACAACCAGGTAGTAATTCCTCCTGTAGTTTTAATGAAGCTGGGTTTACTCAACCCTCTTCTCTCCCCTACCCCCTTGCAACCTCCCTAACCCAGCCAGTTGGCTATGGAAGGACACTGCGTAGTGTATAAGTATAAACCTTCTGGACAGAGACCAATAAAGCATCCAAAGTTTCATTTGGAGAAACACGCAACAAAATGGCAAAGACAGCAAAGTGGAGACTCAGTCTCCACTCCTTGGTCAGATGCTGATTTATGGCGGAACTTCAGGGATGTCATTTAACCTCGGATAGAAAATGCTATTTACACTTGGATTGCAACTACATAAAAATACTATGTGAGATGAGCAAAATCAAAGTAAACAAAGAAATTTGGAAACGGTCAAACAACTTGCTATGGTAGTGGGACTGTCAGTGTTTGGGGTCTTTTTTCTCTTTTATTTCTGCTTCTGTCGCCATAATGCTGTTTGTTCAACAATTACAGTTTGTTCTACATCACTAAACTAGGCACACTATTGAACTGTCCCCAGAAGGGAGGCAAATATTTGCTCACTGGTGTATGTGGAATGAACTTCTTTTTCATACATTTCTAGAGCCAGCTGGGCCATGATGAAATGGGGAGAAGGATGTGGCATGGCCTTTTGAGCCCCTATAAACTTGGCTGTGTAGTTTTGCATCAGGAGTGGGGCTGCACTCCACATACCTGCAATGAGGTGATGCCCCAGAGAGCAGGGGGAAGTCAGGGTGTGGCTACTGATTAAGAGAGGGAATGCTAGCTGCCTGGCCAAAAATGACACCAACAGTCAAGATCTCTCTTAACGACAACTCCTCTGTTTTTAAGGCCACTGCACCTGCATAACCTCATTCAAACCTCAAAATTCCTCTTATGAGGTCCTTGGTTATCATACACATATTACAGAATATACACAGAAACTCAGAGAGCTTATCCTCCTCATTTTTACCTTAAAAGTGGGAATATCTATGGCACAAAATTATACTTCCTGGGAAGAAAACCTCACCATGAATTTACTTACCCAGGCCATTAGAGATGGACTCTTGTAACTCTACAGGAATAGTTACAGTGATATGAAGGCTAAACTACCAAGGTACACAAACTGCCTCATCATGAAGCCCAACAGGATGGTTCAAGAGTTCCCAAGCTTTCCTCCCTGAAACACAGGTGATGGATGACATTCACATGTATAATACACCCTTCATGGTAATCCTCAGGGTCACACACAGTTCTCGCTCACTAACTGACAAGACTCTCTCGCCTGGCCAGGGAAGCACCCTAAAGCAGAGGGAAGCCAGAAGGTGAACAAGTAAATCATTGGTACACTTCGATATTTTCACAATTATTAGTGTGGGAAGCAGTTTTGCACAGTGGCTAAGACACAGCCTGCAGGGAAAGAACATGGCTTCAAATATTGGTTCTAACCCTTGCTAACTATGTGACCCTTAGCAAGTTGATTTACCTCTCTGAGCCTCCGTTTTTATATATTGGGGATAACAGCACCCATCTCATTGGGTCCCAGTAAGGACAAATAAGATAGCACATACAAAGCTCTTTGCAACAGGCTTGGCACATACCATGTACTCAGTAAATGTGAGCTAATAATGGCAGCAATAGTGCCGCTAAAAATGACTTGAGAAATCCTTCAAAAATGACCACACCACAGGAAACAAGCTGGTTCCGAGTGACCTTGTTCTAAGAGCTTTACCTACAAAGAGTTGAGAGTTGAACAGTTGTTATGATAAAGTTTAGGACAAAGCTGGCCACTCCAGCAGAAATCTTGCCAATTTCTATTGCATTCCCTCACTGAAAACTAGACCCTATGGAGGGAGAGGAAGGAGAAACGGTCAGAGAACCCTTAAAGAGATGTGGTGGTAAATCAGGGGAGAGAACTTGGCATGGCCAGCAAACAGTTACAAGTCAAACGTACCTACAAATCTCTTTGGAAGCCTTCTGAAAGGAGGAAGGGGCTGGCCTTGAAGTACAGGTAAGATTTGGGCGGGAGGGGAGGAGAGGGGCAGGACAGAGCCAGGTACACAAGAAAAGGAGGGACACGTAGCCAAAGCAGAGAGTTTGTGTCAGACAGCTGTGAGCAAGGCTCCCTGCCCTCTTCTTGCCTCTTCCATCCTCCTCTGCCCTTCCAGAAATGACTCAGCCCTTTGGCTGAGCTATCAGAATGTTCCAAGTTGGTTCTGCTTGCAGAGTTTTCCCCGGCTAGCTAATTAAACATACACATTTAATTGAATCATACTGAAACCCATAATTGATGTCTCTATACCCAGTGGGGAAAAGGTGGAATGTGATGGAAACCGACTGTGTTTTAACTGGTGCCAGCTAGAATGTGGCTGATATTTTCAAAGCTCAGCATAAAAAGCATCATATTTGAGGCAATATCATGTAGAGATTAGAGTAATCTCCCCAACAAGAGAAGAGAAGATATCCCTTTTATACAACAACAGTTCAGTAAATTTTGTTTAGCTTGCGGAGGATACAGTTAATTACAGTGATTTATCAAAGTGGCATAAGGTGGTATTCACACACACAAAGAGTATTTTCCCACAGTGGAAAATCCTTAGTTTTATAGAAGCTGAAGTTAGTACAAATTGAATTTTCACTTGGGTAGATAAAATCTTTAACAACTCCGGAATAACTAAATGCTCTTTGCTCAACGATGTGGATCGGGATGATTTACAACACCTTTCACACAATCATGCTAATTTTGCGTTCATATGATTAATTAAAACAATATGTTCATTCTTCCTAAAGTGGAATTAGGGCACCCAAGGAGATGGCTTCTATAGCCAACTTCCCTACCCAGCAATAAAAGCAATTTTCACACCTTGTCTTCGAGAAAGTGTTAAGTATATGGGGCCCTGATGGAGACTGTGTCAGGTTCAGCTTGGCTCTTTGGAAGGCAGGAGAGGTGAGTCTGACGGGCAGAAAGAGGTTCCTAGGACTCCAGAGCTGAAAAGGACCTTCGAAGCAGTCTCATGAAAATCCCTCATTTCCCAGATAAGAAAACTGAGGCTTGGAGAGACCAGTAAGTTGTCCCCAACTTATGAGGCCCCATTTAGGGCAGAACTGATATCAGTATCCAGCTACCCTGAGGTTTAACCCGGTCTTCTGGAGAAAGAGCCCTGGACTGGGAGTCAGCAAACCCAGGTTTAACCAATTCTGTTCCTGCAGGTCACTGCAGGACCTCGCGAGCATGGGGTCTCTCTCTCACCTTCCTCTTCGTAGAACTGGGAAAAATGACAGCATTTGCCTATCAAACTTCCAAAATAAGAGGCTACGAGACAGATGAAGTGGATGACAGGTGCTCCTCCACCCCTAACCCCCATTTTCTCCTGAATTTCCCAGACCCCTCTGCCCCAATGCCTTATCACCCTCTGCTCCTTCGAATCCTCAAAAGGAGCCCTCTTGTTTTTTCCAGCCGGGGAAGCTGAAGGCTGGGAGACTTAAGGCCATGCAGCTACTTAGTGGCAAAAGTGCTTTGAAGCCCATCACCACCTCCCTATGCGGCCTCCTCCCTATCCTCATCCCCTTAGAGCCCTGCCCTCTGCCATGGGTGACAATGGATGGCAACTCTCTTGGGTGATGGTCCTTAACCCTGAGGGGGCCCTACTCACCCTGAGGCTTTCGTTCACCTAGCCAGTCCCCAAAGGAGACTCTTTCAAATTCTTAAGCAGTGAAAGATGGAAAAGACCTCCACCACCTTCACTTTACAGATGGGAAAACTGAGGCCCAGAAGGTAAGAAAGTGCCTTTTACTAAGCACCTCTGATGTGCCAGACATCACTCAAGGGGTTTTCTCAGGTGATCACATTTCATTCAAGGGCAGAAAGAACATACGACTTGTCCAAGGGCATCTGGCTGCTAAGTGCTTAATCAAGACTCACTCGGGACTGCTCTGTTTTCCAGGCAAATGTCTCCAAAGCTTTCCCCCTATCCTTTATGGAGCATTTGATAAGGGTCAAGTGTGAACTGTTTTATATGTACTAATTCATTTTATACTTCAAATGACCCTCTACAGGGGGCGCTACTATCCCTCCCACATTAGAGATGTGGAAATGGAAGCACAGAGGTGAAGTCACCTGGCTGAACTCACAAGGCCAATGAGGCCAAAGGCTAAGATGTGAATCCAGGCAGTGTGTCTCCAGAGTCCAAAAGCTGAACGTGTGTACTCAGTGGCCACCTCTAATGCACTACCTCTCCCTAAACTTCTGTTAGGTCTGCAAGGTCTTTGGTCTTTGGACCACTGCTCACTACACGAGCATAAAATAAAATCGATTAGGAGGTGCCAAGCACAGGCGTCACACGCCTTCAAACTGATAGCGCAAAGATTTCAAATGGTCCTTCAAGAGTTCTTGCTTCCCCCAAGGGGTCACTGGCTCTGGCTCCACGGGTGCCGTTAGCATAATGACAACCCTGCTTGCAGCCTCAGCCCCCATGCTGTCCCGGTCTGAGTGATGGCTGAGTGGCTGCCTCCCAAGGCTTCCCCTTGGCTTCACGCTCCACGGGAGAGTGCAGACAGCTGCGCTCATCCACTGCAGCAGTCTGAAAACCCACTCAGCAACTGCGTACCCCTGCCCTGAGGCCAGTTCACCAGGAAGACCTGTGGGCTTCTCCAAGTCGGCCTGATATTCAAAAAGAGGGAAAGCAATAAAATAAAAAACAGGGGTGACACAGGATAATACAGCAAGAAAAATGGGGGTTTTATCCAGACGAAAATATTAATTCATTCATCCAAGGTTCTTATTATCACAATTTCTCACCTTCCCAAACTCAAGACCTCTAAGCAAAGTTTCTAGAATTATACCAAATAATCAGATGCTCCTTCTAGGTTCTGTAAGCATTTTTTTTAAAGAAAGAATTTGTGTTTCACTTCTACGAAGTGGAAGGAATTGTGTGTATTAATACTTCTGCAAAACAGCCACAAATTATTTTGTCATCCTTTGAAGACAATTTCAGGTAGAGAAACAAAAACTAGAAAACACTCTCTATAACCTTGATATTAAGGCTCGTGCTCACGTGGAACAGCATTGAGAATGTGAGTTTGGGAACTGGGCTGTCTGGGTCTTATTCCCACCTACCACTTACAAACTACATGCCCTTGGGAAAGTTAACTGCCTTACCCAGCCTCATTCTCTTCCTCTGGAATACTTATTAGTATCATGCCCACTTTACAATGTGGTGGGATTGTTATAAGGCTTCAATGAGATTATGTATGTAAAGCTTTCAATAAATGTTAGTGGTTACCAGCACGTGATTATTTTTGTCACCAAATATAAGATTTGTTATATTAATGAGAATCCTTTCTATTGGAAGAGAAAGAAACCAGCTGAAATTAGTTTAAACGAAAAAGAAAAGGAATGTATTGGCTAGCTCATCTGAAGGCACAGAGGTGGTACCAGGCCCAGGCTAGTCAGGATCCCAGAAATCAAACAGCATTAGAGTCCGTCTTTGTTCAATACTGGATTTCATCTCAACTTCAGTCTATGAGTTGTCCTCATAGTCTCCTCGGGGACATTGCTTCTGGGATCAATTCCTACAGCTCATGACACGTGGGACAAGATCTTCAATTCTTCCAGCTCCATTTTAATTCAAAAAATTCCAGGGAAGTTACAAGCTTTTTCTGGTGGTCAGGGAAGCAGGGTCTATCATTGGCTACCCCATCAGAACCACATGGGGTTTAACAACAACAACAACAAAAAAAAAAAAAAAAAAAAAAAAAGGATGCATTGTGCTAGGCCATACCTGTTATCCTGTTATTCATATGGGAACCAGTGTGTCATGACAAAGTCCCTTTAAAGAGCGTACGCTACCTATCATCTATAATATTCAATATATACATGTTATTCAACAAACTGATGAACCATAAGTTGTATACACTTTGCAGAAATTAAGTTTATATTTTCTTCTATCCTCCACAGTGCCCAGCACAGAACAGTCACTCTAAGAAGGATTTGTGAAGTGACTAATAACTTAGCTTTGGAATCAAATTATGTCACTGTATTAGTTGGGATTACTTAGATTATGCTTCAGTTTTAAAAAAATAACCCCCAAATCTTAGTGACTTAGCACAAGTTTATTTCTCACTCACACAAAGTCCACTGTGGTACAGGTGACTGTCCAGGGCAACTGTCCTCAGGAGATACTCAGAGACTTCACAATCCTGCTGTGTACCATCTGTAACTCAGGGCCCCCTCAGTCAACATGCAGAAGAGAGCTTGCAGGGGGTGGGGGGCCACCTCGTACTGGAAATTAAGTCTTTCACTCCAGAAGGGACCCATATCATTCTGCTCGCAGCCCATTGGCAAAACCCACCTACGGCAAAAAAAACTGGGGAAAATCATCTTTCATATGCCTGGAAGGAGAGGAGGACCAGATATGTGTGAGCTCTAGCTGTCTCCACCAAAATCAATTAAGATAAAACTATATTCTATAAAAATTATACCCCAATTTTTAAATATTAAGATGATCCAAAGAGAAGAAAGTAGCCTAAAACCTATTAATATGGCTTTCCTACTACTCCATCACTGAGCTCCATTCCCCAAATTTCTGACTAAACCCATATTACAGCCCAGCAGAGACTAATTCCATTTGAAACTTCAAGGTTTATTTTGCATGCTCCACTATTAGACACAAATGACCTTCAAAATCCAAATGAGCATACAATCTTACTAGTGGCAATTGACAATTCCTTGCAAAAGCCTTTTTAAAAAAATATGCCTACTCTTTGACCCTGTAATTCCACTTCTGTGATTTAACCTGAGGAAATAAGCATGGATATGCACACAGCTTTAGCTACAAGGATGTTCCTTGTAGCCTATTTGAAACAGGGAAAAGGAAGAATTAACCTAAATGCCAGCAAGAGTATGCTGGTTAAAGTATGTCCTCACACCAGAATACTATGTATCCATTAATAATCACACTGTGAAGGTGTGTTGATTAATGTGAAAAGAGGTTTGTGGTACATTAAGTGGTGGGAAAAGCAGGTTATAAAATGGTATGTACACTGCATATGCCTGGGAAATATTCTAGAAGGAAATATATCAAGGAATTAATAATGTTTGCTTCTGTGTGGGTGGGGTTATGGGTATTTTTACTTTCTCTTTTTTGCTAGACTATTATTTTCTGCTATTATGAGTATTGCCATTGAAATAAGAAAAACAAGGTACTTTAAGTTATAAATAAATAATATCCTTGAGCCTATCACACAGTCACTGCTCATAATGGGGCTTTTATCTTAGAAACTGCAGGTGATTCAGTTCTTTTTCATCTTTACTGCTCACAGTCAGTACTGATGATAATAAAGAGCAATTTCTGGGAGACAGCACTTCTCAGTTTATAAGACCTTTTGCAGAGTGAATTAAGTCAGAAGGAGAAAAACAAATACCGTATGCTAACACATATATATGGAATCTAAGAAAAAAAATGTCGTGAAGAGACTAGGGGTAGGAAGGGAATAAAACACAGACCTACTAGAGCATGGACTTGAGGATATGGGGAGGGGGAAGGGTAAGCTGTGATGAAGTGAGAGAGTGGCATGGACATATATACACTACCAAACGTAGGGTGGATAGCTAGTGGGAAGCAGCCTCATAGCACAGGGAGATCACCTCTGTGCTTTGTGACCACCTAGAGGGGTGGGATTGGGAGGGTGGGAGGGAGGCAGACGCAAGAGGGAAGAGATATGGGAACATATGTATATGTATAACTGATTCACTTTGTGGTAAAGCAATTATACTCCAATAAAGATGTTAAAAATAAAAAGACCTTTTGTATTCAGAAGGCTCCCCACAACTGTAAAGGAAGGTAGTACAGGCCTTTCTACCCCACTTTACAGCTAAGCCTCAAAACTTCCACATGACTTACCTGCTCAAGGCGGGGAGGCTACACAAGAATTCAGAACCCTTCCAGGCTGTTGCACCGTCCCAGGGAACATCACCGTGTTCCAGAGGTACCACTCACATAGAATATAAGTAAAGAGTGCCCCCTGGAGGTGTGCTGTGTCCAGTCCTGCTCAGACCCTTACCAGAGAGTCGAAAGTCCTCCTACACTGATGAGCCAGACTGTGGCCATAGTGGTTTACAGGTAAGTCAGCAAATTAGCGTTCAACAGATATTTATTGAGCACTCCTACAAACTAGCAGGCACCTGAAACTAATAAGTTTGGCCTTTATCCTTTAGGCAATGAGAAGATGTTGAGGGTCCTAAGCAGTAGAATGATGTAAGCAGAGCTGTGTTTTAGAAAGAACATTCTGGTAGAAATAAGAGTCAGTGAAGGTGAGCAAGACCAGAGAGGCAGGGAGACTGGTGAGTTAAGAGGCTACTGCAATCGTCTGGGCAGGAGAAAATAAATACCTAAACCAAGGCAGAGGTACCTGAATGATGGAAAGCATCAACATCATCACTAATTTTATAATATTAGTAGGAGCTACTATTTACTGAGCACTTATTATATGCCATATGCTATGCTAGTGATTTACATAATGACCCCATTTGACCTTCAAACTAACCCTATGTGGTAGGCACTAACTATTGTTTTCCTATTTCTGAGGTACGAGTTCAGAAGAGTTAGGTCAACTGCCCAAGGTCACAGAGCTAGTATGTGGCAATGATTCCAACTTAGGCCCATGTAACTTCAAAGCTCATCCTCTGAGCCATCATGCTAAGAATTAGTAGAATAAGGTGGATGACTAAATGGATGACAATGATGACAGAAGGGGATAATGAGTTTCCTTCCAGAAATGTAGAATGCCATGGAATATCCAGATGGAGGAATCCAGGCTGGGGCTGAGGCTGAATTTCTGCAAGCCGTCAGTGTGTAGGTGAAAGCTGGTGCCCTGAGAATGAACAGCTCATGGGGCGAGTACACAAAGCAGACCGCCTTGAATGGAAGCCTGGGGAACCTTAAACTTTAAAAGCCAGGAAAGTCTTTTAAAAAGCAAAATACAGGAAATTCTCTGGTGGTCCAGTAGTTAGGACTCAGCACTCTCACTGCCAGGGCTCCAGATTAGATCCCTAGTCAGGGAACTAAGATCCTGAAAGCCATGCAGTGCAGCCAAAAGAAAAGAAAAGAAAAAAGAAAAATACAATCAAGGCAAAAGGAAAATCAGGAAATAGGGCCAAGGAGGGCTTCCCTGGTGGCGCAGTGGTTGAGAGTCCGCCTGCCGATGCAGGGGACACGGGTTCGTGCCCCGGTCCGGGAAGATCCCACATGCCAGGGAGCGGCTAGGCCCATGAGCCATGGCCGCTGAGCCTGCACGTCCGGAGCCTGTGCTCTGCCACGGGAGAGGCCACAACAGTGAGAGGCCCACGTACTGCAAAAAAAAAAAAAAAAAAAAAATAGGGCCAAGGAAACAATGAGTAAAAGAGTTCCAAAAATCATATACTAGACTTAGTGGTATCAAATGTTACATTCCCAATAAGAGGGGCTGATATTTTTGAGCACTTATTCAATGCCAGGTACTATTCTGAGTGATTTGTGTATATCAGTTCATTTAATCCTAACAACATTCCCATAGGAAGACACTATCCCCACTCGCAAATAAGAAAACTGCCCTGTCCCAGGTCCTATGGCTTATAAACGGTGGAGCAGAGATAAGTGCTGGGAAATATTCTAGAAGAAAATATATCAAGGAATTAATAATGTTTGCTTCTGTGGTTGGGATTATGGGTGTTTTCACTTTCTCTTTTTCACTAGACTATTATTTTCTGCCATTATGACTAGCATTTGGTGAACAGCGTTAATGAATATCCCAGGCCTCTTCCAAAGCTGAAGTTTCATAATTTTTTATGAACAAGAACTTTCCTTTTTATGAACTCTAGAGCCAGAGTTAGACTGCCTGGCTGTTATATAAAGCCAGGCAGTCTAACTCTACAGATGGCACCCATGGCCTCTACACCATATTGTCTTCCTCAGTAATGTCTAACACTTTTTGAACATTCAATATATGCCAGGCACTGTTCTACCTGCTAACTCACTTAATCTTATCACAATAACCTTATTAGGTGCCATTATTTTTTTTTTTTTTTTTTTTTTTTTTTTTGTGGTACGCGGGCCTCTCACTCTTGTGGCCTCTCCCGTTGCAGAGCACAGGCTCCGGACGCACAGGCTCAGCAGCCATGGCTCACAGGCCCAGCCGCTCCGCGGCATGTGGGATCTTCCCGGACCGGGGCACAAACCCATGTCCCCTGCATCGGCAGGCGGACTCTCAACCACTGTGCCACCAAGGAAGCCCAAGGTGCCATTATTATTCTTATTGCACCGATGGGAAAACTGAATCATAGAGCAGTTGCCCAGAATCACACAGCTGGTAGAACCATCAAGGTACAGTAGACCCATCCACGAGGAAATTAAAGAGTTATCAATCAGTACTTCGTGAGTGAAGGTGAGCTGGCAGGAATCCTAACCAAATTGAAATGTAGAAATGAAAAATTCAGAGTTCAATGGAAACTAAAAAATTATGAAACTTCAGCTTTGGAAGAGGGCTGGGATATTCATTAACGCTGTTCACCAAATGCCAGGCGTGGTCGGATTGCATTTTCTGGCTGCCTATGCTTGTGTGGTCTATAGGACTAGTTCCATCCAATGAGTTGTGAGAGGACATGACACATGTCACTTCTAGGCCAGTTGATTGCCAGTAAAAGATCCTTCAGAGCACTCTTTCCCTCTGTCACAGCAATCTGCAGCAGTGGGAATGGTGGCTGCTCCAACAACCTGAGTCCCAGAGCATAGGAACATGGAGACAAGCCTCAGCTGACCCACAGTGGACATGTGGCATGAATGAGAAATAAACCTGGCTGATACCAAGCCTTAAATGACCTGGGTGGGGAAACTGAGGGCCCAAAAGGACAGATATCCACCCAGCATCACAAAGCTGGCTACCTAGAGGCACCGAGCGGCAAGAATCCACATCCGGCATCGCATCTAGTTATCTCTCCTTTATACATCACTGAGCATCTTGCACATTTTGTAAGTCACTGCCCCTTCTAACCCAAAGCATATTCTGCTTCTGTAAATTAACGCAAAGGCTGAATTTAACTAATCATTGCCTAACTTTCATAAACTGTCTTCTAGTGCACACACTCAGAACTCAGTTTTTTCAAAAGGTAGAAGGAGAAGGCATGGGGGGGTCTGGAGGGGTGGGGTAGGGAAACCGTGCTCTATTATTTACAGAATCAGTGCTAATTTAATTAAGTATTGACAGAAAGTGCTCAATATTGCAAATAGTTGTCACCCGTTTCTCCTGCAGTCTGGATCTCCTAGTAGTAACTGACTTCACTCCATCTTCCTCTTTGATGTATGAGGCCATAAAACAGGGAGTGAGCAAGTCACCTTCAAAGAGGCCTTTTGTCATTGCAATAACTAGAAGTAATTTATGTGCACCTGGAATTTGGGTTCTCTGTCTCTGACTAGGCAACAGACTGAAACCACAATTTGGATGCCAGAAGCCAATCAGAAGGTCAAAGTGACTCTGAAACGTATCAGTCTGCTAAAATCTACGATAAGAGAACACCAGCGTCCATGTTCAGCAATTAGACCATCAGCAAAGATTTCAGACGCAGGCTGCCTCTTATGTATTTGAGATTTACTTCACCTTTATAGGTATCCTGGAAAAACTTCCCCATCACAACCACCATCCAAGTCCCTCCCATCCTTCATGACCCTGTTTAATTCCTGCCTATTCTAGGAAGCCCTCCGTGACTATCCTAGCCTATGATATATACGGTATACTCTGACTTTACAATTCTTCGGGCACTTGTCACATTCTCCCTGGGTACGTGCTTTTTATGTTTGCATGTCTAGACTCTGTAGATGATGTTCCTGTAGAAATAGGTTTCATCTCACGTGCCAACTCTGATCAATTAGTACTGGCTGCCTAGACTGCTAGAGTGAGAACTCCAAGGTTGCATCTGGGCTCAATGGTTAAGAGTGCAATGATTGATTAACAAGGTCTGCAATGGGCATGGCCAGGAAAAATGAAAATGCATGGCATATGTCTGCCCTCTATCCTGTAAACAGTGAATTCTTTAAAGATAGAGTCCATAAACTGCATTTATTTATATTCCCAGGAACATTTGCATAGGCACACAATGCATGTTCAAAAATTATTTGATGAATAAATATTTCCCATTTTAACAATGACCTAACTCTAATGCATTAATCACATGAGTTCTAATTATGGGTCTTTCAAACAGCCCTTAACACACATAGGTATAGATTTGACTCCCATCAGAAATCTTTCCAAAGCATGATTTTATATGAAGGATGGCTTTTGACACATCAGTCCCTAAGGTTTCTGAATCTGAAAACGTTAATACTTAATAACTCCTAGCATCTGTGCAGTTATTAATGATTTTTCAAAGTTTTTGTTCCTCATTTGGTTACTATGTGACTTTCATGAGGTAAAAGTTTATTCCCATTTTACAGCTTTGAAATAATTTGTTTAATAGCATAACGATTAGTCAAACCAGAAGATGTAACCCAATAAATATTTACCAATCCTCCAAATATTAAAGTAAACCCTTAAGGTCCAGGCCAGTGTTTCCTGTAATTTTTTCCCTGTAGAACACCAGGATTTTTGTAGGGTCACTACATGTCTTCTTGTGGTCAAATAAGTTTGGGAGAAATTAATAGGTTTCCCTATGGTGGGACTTCTCAGAGCGTTTAAGACATTAATGCACTTGGTGAATTGCACAGAGGACCCTCGACATGAAATACTTCCCATCTATTCAACCTCAGAACCCTTTGGACAAGAAGCATACAAGTGCTACAAACTCTTTTGAGAAATGATTACCTGGGCTCATCAAACTCCCATCCTTAGTTTTTAATCTAAAATTTCCATTGGATTGAGAGCTTGGGCTCTAGAATCCAACTAGTTTTAAGTTCTGGTCCCAGCACTTAATGGCTGTGACCTTGGTTGAGTCACTGAATCCCCAGCCTTGCTTCCTCACCAGGAACATGCAGATTCTAACAAGGCCTAACTCCTAGGATTGTCATGAGGACTGAATGAGGCAAGGCAGGTAGAGTGCCTAGCTCACATAAGCACTTGATAAATGTTAGCTGATTTTATTGCCAAAGAGGCAGGAAGGTCAGAGTGGAACCTATTTAAAAACAGAACAAAATACCACAGGTTGGGCTCCCTGGGAGGCAGACTCCAAGATAGAGTTTAGCCTGCAGGAAGCTTTTAGAGGAGTGTCCTCAAAGTCAACATCAGTGGAAGGGAAGGAAAGAAAGAGAAAGAAAGTTGAGCCACCCCCAGAGGGAGAGACCTAGAGATAAACTGACCCTTCAGAATTGTCCCAAGTTGAACTGAGAAGGTCAGGCATGGATCTGTCATTGGATGTGGGCCACCTGAGGAAGGCCTTGGTTATATAAGATGAGTCTCTGCAACTCAGGCTACCAGCATTCCCAGCAGCCGGGACAAATTCTGCACGAGAGCTGCATCTGAGCAGTGCACACAGCGTCTTGCACACAATGTCTACCACGCCAAAAAGAAAAGCAAAAAACAAAACAAAGCAAAAAATTCCTCTGACCCTCTGGGAAGGAAAAAGGGGAGTCTGCAGATATCAACCAAATCTAGTCATTTATTCATTCATCATTTATTAATGCCTACCATATGTCAGGCCCTGGGGCTCAGGACTTATGAATCAGGTACTGATTATATAACAACAATAATAAAAATAATGTCTTCTCTTGACTTTTTAAAGCATGAAAATAAAGATGGGGAAACAGAGAAGGAAGAGATATCAAATCACTTCAAGCCAGGATAGATTCTCAGGTGATCAGTCACCTGTCAACCCAGTATGCAAAGGTGTTAATTTGAATGAAGAAAGGGACACGGCAACTTTTTTCCCCAAAGCAATACATCAAGGTGTTCTTGTGGTGACTGCATGAACTTGGCAAACTGTACACTGTACAAAATTGAATTTCCAGGTTTGGGGAAGCCTGGGCAGGCTCGAGATGCATGAGGATTTATGGCTTTAGGTACTTAAAATGCCTCCCACTAAATTTGTTATGACCTTCTCCCCGTGCCCATGGCCCCAAGTTAACCACAGTCTGGGGCTAAGCAAAGGTAAACGGCACACCAATCAAGCAAAAGCAGCCCCAAAGAGACAGGTCTCTGCCTGGCAAAGGGACAGAGAGAACAAAGTCCTTCATGTCCCCAGAAGCCTTGGCTGTGTTCCTTTCTCCCCTGGAGCAGCTTCAGTCCTCAGGGTCCACCCGCCCTCCGGACCTCTCCCATCCTCTCCATCTTGTCACTCATCTCCCTAGTGGCCCCTCAAGCATTGTTCTTCTTTAGCACAAGACAGCTCTTGTCTTTCCCACTGACCATCCCATCTGTTTATGTAATGTCTTCTCAAGAAGCCAGCCAGCTACTCTGCAACTAGTATTTCACATTTGCCTAGGACATTACAATTTACTTCTGGGCCTCACGACCAGCCCAGAGGCAGGCACTGCAGAAATGGTGACTCCCACTCCAGAGATGAGGGCATTGAGGCCCAGAGAGGCAAAGTGACTTGCCCAAAGTCACAAAGCAGAAGGGCAGCACACAAGCCAGGCCTTCTGTGCCACAAACTAGCCTCACCCACTGCCTCTCAGCCCCAGGGACCAGGCCATGGGTTGGCAGTGTGCCTTATACTCAGTAGGACAATTGATCCAAGTCACAGATTGGGGGGATTACCTGGGAATCCACAGGGAGGATGGCCAGCCCCCCAGAGAAGGCCCATGAATACACTACTATGCAAATATATTATCCAGCTTGAGCACACTTGGAGAAGCCAACGTTTTTTTTTTCCAAGCCAAAAGCAACAGATTAAAAATTTGGACTAAAACAACATAGATTTTTTTAACTTCACTGCCCAAAGTGAATTTAGGAAATCCATGGGCCTCTGAGCCTAAATATTTTTCTTGTCAGTTAAAGTTCTTGTTTTAAAACTTTCCCAGGCACCCTTTTAAGACTGAGTCCTGGGCTTCCCTGGTGGTGCAGTGGTTGAGAGTCCGCCTGCCGATGCAGGGGAAACAGGTTCGTGCCCCGGTCCCGGAAGATCCCACATGCCACGGAGCGGCTGGGCCCGTGAGCCATGGCCGTTGAGCCTGCGCGTCCAGAGCCTGTGCTCCGCAACGGGAGATGCCACAACAGTGAGAGGCCCGCATACCGCAAAAAAACCCAAAAAACAAAAAAACAAAGAATGAGTCCTTGGCAGGTAGTATTCATTCTACATCTTTTCTTTCACTCAACAGATATTCACTGGGCACCTACAGTGGGCCAGGAGCTGTGCTAAGTGCTGAGGATTCAGCTGAGGACCAGGCAGGCAGATACCTGCCCTCAGGGGGTCTCACAAGCTGGCAGAATAATATGGTGGTTAAACAAGTAAGTACAATGCAGAATTTAGAAATATCACTCTTTGTAACTCTGTTCATTGGAGTTTAAAATAGGACAACCTTTATGAAGAGCAATTTGGCAGTAGCTATGAAAATTTTAAATGTGCGTAGCTTAGGACTCAGCAGATGCAAAAGTAAAACGAAACAAACTAAACTAAAACAGCAGATACTAGAGTAAGGGAAAAAGGGTATAGGTATGAAAGGGAGGGAGAGAAGAAGGGAGGGAGGGAGGGAGGGAGGGAGGGAGGGAGGGAAAACTTAAATACCCATCCAGAGGAGTATAATTTTAAAAGTTATGGTACGTTCATATGGTAGAATATTATGTAGTCAATAAATATATGTGATAGACTTGTCTGTGCCAACATGGGGAAATGTTTATAAAATATGCTAAGCGGAAAAAAGCAAGTTGGAAAACAGCGCATGTGTTATACCTATCTATGTATATGTGGATACGCCTATATAGGCATATATGGACATCTAAATGTGTATCTATTTAAAGCCAAAGGGAAAAAATCAGCAAGGATACAGACCAAACTGTTAACAGGGAATATCTCTGAGCAGTTGGAATGGTGATGGTTTAAATGGATAAACTTTCAAACAATTTGCAAAGTAATCTTACTTTTGTAGTTCTGAAAACCCAGTTTAGCAAAATAAGGAGTATTAAATGTTCTGACAGGGAAAGAAGAGAGAACTGTCTCTGAGCACCAAGCAGGACTTACCCTTCACTTCCTACCATTTTAGTCTGCTTATCCTTCAATCTCCAACATTTCCCAGCAAGACCCCAAGCATCCTGCAATTTATAACCCCACCTAGTGGCAAACAAGTGAATTTCAGACGCCAAACAAGAGAAATACATTGTTTTGCAAAAGGAAGGTGGATGTGGTGGACTTCACAGTGGAATGCTATAAAACGACTAGTGACAAAACGGGGTCTTCCAGAGCCCCCCTCACTTCACAGGTCATTATGAGGAGAAAACGAGCCGAGTATGTGCAGAAGCTGCTTCCCAATTCACACACTTGCTTGTGCCAGAAACACAATTTCTCTTATTTTTTCTAACTCAGCTAAACTTCTATTTTGAGCTCTTATTCTGGCCAGATGGCAGAGACTTATTTTTAGTCAATACAGTGCTATTGGCTCTACCCCACCACCACTCCCAATACGCAGTTTACACACATATAACACCATGACCAGGGGAAAGTTCAAGGGCGGAGGGGTGTCCGGGAGCCAGTGTGCTAGGATTAGGGGTTTAAGTGCACACAGGCTACTGTAAGGTGCCCCATGCCTTCTCACCGGGCTCTTTCTGGCCCAGTGACTCTCCCTTGTTTCTGAGTCAGGAACTCTCTGCACAGTCAGGCCACCCCTGCCTCCCTCCAAGACTGGTCATATCACTTCCTTCCCTTGCTACTCCCTTCCTGGTTCTCCACCCGGAGGACAGGATGTAGGAAGTCTCTTCCAGATAAGCAGAGTTAATCACCCTCATGACCCCTGCATTAGCCCTTCCCTCCACACCACAGGGGATCTTCATCTAGTCTGGTAGGGCTGTGGGGAGTGGTAAAGCCCCCTGTCCTCCAACACTCCAGAAGTCAGCTGACGGGAGCACAAAAACCTGGAAGCTCTGCCCCCATTTCCCCTAAGATAAAGGAGCCCGGCACAGAGCAGAGTGGGGTGCAATACAAGGGTGGGGAAAAGGAAAATATAAGGAGAAAGGAGTAGAAACTAATGTGCCATGTGCAAACAGTATAGCATGGTGGTTCAAGGTTTGGTTATATAATTGTCTGGGTCTGAATCCCCACTCTACCACTTACTAGTGGTGGTCAAACTATTTCACTTCTCTTCAGGATGCTAGTATCCACCTCAGAGGGCCATTGTAGGAATTAAGTGAGATAAAGGGATGCAGACACTGAATCAGTCTCGTCACTGCCATTCTGCTCACAGATAGACTGAAATTTGACATTGGTCCATCATAATTCAATTCAGAGTTCCTTACCCGCCTCCCTCTGCCTAAAGGTGGGAATGTCAATGGTCTGAATGTGAACCTCATGCTGAAAGCACTTTTTCTTCAGAGGGAAGAAAGAGAGTAGCGTCACCATCTATAGTGGAGCCTCTATAAGGAACTTCCAGGTCAACATCTCTTCAGCAATGTTCCCAAGGCTGAGAGAAGTGATGCTTGGAGCTAATGGCAACGTCTATTCAAAGCCTCCTCAGGTCTTAATCTCGAAGATCTTGCTTAGATAAACCTTCACACAGATGTATCCTGTTGACACTGGGCATGCCCATGTAGGGGCATTGAGAAAAGAGGCTACGGAAATACACTGTGACTGCCTAGGCCCTAGCAGTTAATGTCTGGGGAGCAAAGAATGCAGAAACAAAGACAGGACAGTCAGGCAGGAGAGGTGCCATAACTTAAATAATAAATCAGTCACGAGGACCCCCAGTCCCGCTTTGACAGTAAAGATAAATCTGAGAGACATTCCTAAGTTGTTCTGCAGATACTAAAACCCCCACCAGGTGGAGGAAGTTGACTGCATGCTGACCACCAGCATGTAGCCCCCAAACAGGTTGGAACCAGAAAGTTGATGATGTTGACTCCTGAAATACCACCCTGTTACCTCACCCACCAACTAATCAGAAGGATGTCTATGAGTTACTTATGCACCCCATGACACCCTCCCTCACACTGCATTTAAAAATCCTTCCCCAAAAGCCATTGCAGAGTTCAGGACTTTTGAGCATTAGCTGCCCGTACTCCTTGCTTGGTACCTGCAATAAACACTGCACTTTCCTTCACCACAACCCGGTTTCAGTAGATTGGCTTTGCTGGGCATCAGGCAAGTGGACCCAAGTTTGGTTTGGTAATATCATGAAGCCTTGAACCAAGGGAAAAGCCCTCTCTCTAAACAGATGAAGGCAATGGTTTTCCCAGCATTAGCATGGGGCTTCTTGTAACAGTTTGCTGGACTCCACCCCTCAGAGTACTAATTCTACAGGCTGGGGTTGAGGCCATTAATTTACATTTCTAAGAAGTCCCAGGTAATGATGATTTAGCTGATGGGAGACCATTTTTTTTTCTGAGAACCACTGGATTACAGAAAAACACTGCTCAATAAGAAGAGCTACGAGGAACTTTAAACTAAGACAGGGACTTACATATGTAATTCATTCTCCCTCAGGGTAAGCTCACAGAAATATCACAGGCACGAGTACAGTGATCTTTGGTATACCTTGCTCTAGAGTGAGGGTTTTACATTTATTAGCACTCATTATTCCCACTGGAACGGAAAATGTGACATGGCTGGTGTCTACAAAATTTCCCCCAAATCCAAATACCACTCAAAAACCCACCTGGATAAGAACAGGGAATCCATTAGTCCTATAAATTCTACATACACATTTCCTCCCACCCATGCTCTGAAGATAAAGACTATGCTCCCAGCTCACTCTTATCCCTTCTGTGGATTGGCTCCTCCTTCCACAGACTCAGCAGGGCTAGGCAGCCACTGAACTAGACATCTGCCAGCTCACAAGTCCCTTCTCTAGAAAGTTCCCCTGATCCATGAGAGGAGACAGAAGCCATATGACCCTACTCTCTTCCATTTCTGATTAGACTAGGAATGAACAGACCCAATCCAAGATTAGCCAATCAGGTTCACTCCTGGAAATTTGAAATTGGGATTCAGAGATATTCAGTCAGTATCTGAAATTGGCCAGACTGATAAGTATGAGGTGGGCAGAATTCACCAGATGGCCTGAGGAGCCGAAGAAACAAATCTATAGAGAAAAAAGAGCAAAGTAACTATGCGTAGGTAGAGAGAGAAGATAAATATGTCCCCGTGGCATTCCAGACCCTAGCTTATATCTCTTCCTGAGGACTTCCTGGGGCCTTCCTTATCCTACCCTCAGGTTCCATGTGATATTTTATGTCCTCATCATTATTTTCCCTTTTCTACTTAAATTAGCTCCAGCTGGAACCACTCATTTATTCAGTCCTCAGCTATTTGTTGAACACCTGATCTGAGCCAGATGCTGTCCTTGGTGCTGGAGAAATGGTGGTGAACACTGCAGACGCATTCTTGATCCCAAGGAGCAATCAGTTCTGTTATTTGCAACCCAGAACACCTAGTATAGCTCCTACATCTGCCACAATATAGAGAAATGCACTCACAGAAAGAAAAGTATAGAAAAATATATACAGTTTATCGAACATCTACTATGTGCCAAGCACCTTGCTAAGTGCTTTACATGCACCATCTCTGACAACAACCCTATGAGACAGGAATTATTATCATCCCCACTGGCTCAAGGACACAGAGCAGTCACACCTGGGTGGTCTGAATCTTCAGAGCTGCTAAGAGAAAAGAAAGAAAGTGCCAGAACATAAGCAGACACTGGGGAAAGACACATACACACAAACCCATTTACACTCACACACAAACTCATACACACACAGAATTCAGGCCAGCTATAACAGCACAGACTCAGGCACCCTCTTGGTCTCTGTCAGGTGCTAGCCTCTCTACTTCATCTCCATCCTATAAAGTGACAAAAATCAGAAATAACCCTCCCTCTTCAGAAATAACCTTGAAGAGCAACTAAGCTTGGCAATACTTTAATTGGACAAAGGCCTTCCAAATGTGGCCTGAGAAGAGCAGGGATGCATTTCCACCTGCCTTTTAGAAAATGTGCCCTCCCTGGATTGCATATGAATGCTCTTAGGGAAATGCCAGAGAATCAATTTAAATGCTTTCTGCCAGCAGGTCAGCACTTACCCACTGGACACCTGCCTCCCCAGGAGCCCCACTCAGGTTCCCTTGCAGTTCCATCCCAGTTTGCTCCCTGCCAGGCCCAGGACAGCAGGGAGCAGCTCTGATCTAGGTGGACAGAGATGTGACTAGTCCGTGCCAACAGCCCCTCCCCTCTCAGTACAGACAAGCAAAACACTTGAAGGCTGGCTGAGGCCCCGAGTCTGCAGAGTCTGGGAAGAACACAGGATTCTAAGAGGCAGGGAACATTCCAAAAAGAGAGGATGGAGAATCAAGGTGCAGAGACCCCCTGTATGCATGTCAACTTCCTCATCTGAAAAGCTGGGATTCTCAAATCTCCCTTACATCAAAACAGATAGCATTTATTGAGCACAAGTGCTGTGCTAAACACATTTGCAAGTTATTTGCAAGAATCCTAGTAGATAGAGATGACTGTCCCCATTATATAAGTGACAACACTGAGGTTCCAGAAGATAAAGCTGGGTTCACTTAGCTAGTCCTGGTTCACATAACTAGCAAATGGCAGAACCGTCACTTTCCAAACTCCATGCTCTTAGCCACGAGCTGGTTTCCTTTGACTTGTGTTTCAGAGGATGAATTGACAGTGAGGAGAAGAGGGTAGAGCTGCCAGTATGTCTTCATAATTTGCCAGCAAATTATGATTTGATCTAGCTGGAAGTTTGATTCCTCACCTCCCCACCACCACCCCAACCCCTTAATTATCTCCTAACACAGCTGCACACTTCTTAGGACCATTTTCAGGATCCTAAGACAGGAGGCTTAACCCCAGAAGGCCTTAGCTGCCACCCAGCCCAGCAAGCTCACAGAGCCCTAAAACAAATGTGCTGAAAAATCCATATCCCATCATCATAGCTAGAAATTTTTAAAAACAGAAATCTGAGACGTGCTGAGGGAGTTGGGAACTGGGAAGTGGTATCAGAGTTTAGGCTTCAAATGCTTCTCTAAAGAACAATAGGAAATGTCTGCCTTAAAGCCCCATAGAGTGAAGCTTTATGATAAATTTCGGAAATCTCTTTGAAACTCCTGTCTCCCCATCATCTCTGCTGGTAAGAATCACTCACACGTTTCATTTAATATTTTCTGCTTTGCCCTCACACAAGCTTTAGGGTGAGCTCTCTCTCGCTCTCTCTCTACTTGTCCTTCCTGAATTCTCAAGGTTCTCAGCAAAAGAAAACAAAACAAAAACAGAAATATTCGGTCCTCTATGGGAAAAGAAATCCTCAAAGATACATGTCTCAGAAACAGAATGATATGCTTTTATCTTACATTAGATCAAGTATGTTTCCAGTTACAGAAGAGAACAACCAATATCTTACAGCTAATTACAACTCTGATGTTGTCTGGGGTCTGTAGGTCCTTGTCACCCAGAGAAGACAAAACGTAAGTTCTGTTAGTTTTGCCCTTTTTTTCCCACTGCTGTATCCCCAGTACCTACAATAGTGCATAACACATTGTAGGTATTCAATAAAATGTTTTAACTCTTTCGGGATCCATCCAGACCTATGAATCAGAAACTCCAGGAATGAGGCCCAGCAATGTATATTATAATAAGCCTTCCAGGTGATCCTGATATTCACTCAACTTTAAAAACCACTGAACTATGATATAGGTCTGTGCTGTTCAATATGGCAGCTACAAGACACACGTGGATATATTTTAATTGATATAATTGACATATAACATTATGTTAGTTTCACATGTACAATGTAATGATTTGATATACTTATACACTGCAAAATGATCACCACAGGAAGTTTACTTAACATCCATCACCACACACAGTAAAAAAAAAATTTTTTTCTTATGATGAGAACTTTTAAGATCTACTCTCTTAGCAACTTTCAAATATACAATACAGTGTTAACTATAGTTACTATTAAAATATCTTTAGTAAATAGGCAAAATCACCTAAGCATACACAACACACACACACACACACACACACACACACACACACACACACACACACTCTGGGGTAGGCAGACTTATAAAATAGCTCCTAGTGATTCTCATTTCCTAGTATTCCTGCCCTTGTATAACTAGCCCTCTCTTTAAGGGTAGGCTATGTGCAGTGACTTGCTTCTAACCAAAATAATATGGCAAAGATGATGGGATGTCTTTTCCATGTCACTTCCATGAGTAGGTTACAAAAGATGGTGATTTCTGTCTTACCAGCAAAACTCTCTCTGGTTAGCTTGGATGAAGCAAGCCGCCATGTTGAAGCCCACATGGCAAGGAAATGAGGGAAACCTTCAGCTAACAGCCAGTGAGAAAATGCAGTCCTCAGTCCAGCAGTCCCCATGGAACTGAATTTTGCTAACAATCACATAAGAGCTTGGAAGCCTATCCTTCCTCAGTTAAGCCTTCAGATGATACCCACACAATGACTGACACTTTTGTTGTAATCTTATACACCCAGGAAAGCTATGCCTGGATTCCTAAGCCACAGAAATGCAAAATAATAAATGCTTGTGGCTTTAAGTTTTAGAGCAATTTATTACACAGCAACAGATAACTAATATTCCCTCACAGTGTAGAAATCCAAAACCTTCCCCAGCATTTCTGTGAATCACAGACTGCTTATATTTTCCTGTTTCCCCTGGATTTGAACTCCAGGTTTATTTTGATTTATGAACCATCTCACTGTTCCACCTACACTACCCCTATTCCATAATCCCTCAATCTAGCCATGAACCTCAGTCTCTTCTTTATTTCCAAGTTCTCAGAGAGCAGGTATAATAGGCTAACCAAAAAGCTTAAAAGGAAAAAGTAAAGAATGAAATGTCCCTAGGTGGCTTGGAAAAGCTCCAAAATACTGCTGCAGATCTAGAAGGCCATATGTATACACAGAGTTGTGTGCATGCTGAGAAGACCTGAGAAGATCCCAAGTTCTCATCTCTGGCTAACACTGAGGCTCTATTCAAGCAGGAAGTTAAGTCTGTACACCCAGGAAAACTATGACTGGCAGCTGTAAACAGCCTGGCTCAGCACTGAACATGTGCCCCAACACAAACACAGAGGCCCTAAGCAAAGCCTGGGAGATGTACTTGCCCCAGACTTTTAAGGAAATCTCTACCCAATCATTCCCCAACAAGGAAATTAAAATTGTACTCTAGAAAATATCTATATTTAACACAAAAGAAGGCAGTAATAGAGGAACAGAGGAAAAAAAAATATCAGCTGTATAGGAAAAGGTAAAGTTGCAAGCATAAATTTCACCTTCTTGGTGATTACATTAAATGTTAATGAATTAAATACTCCAATTAAAAGGCAAAGCTTGGCAAAATGGATTTTGATTTTTAATGATCCAACTGTACACTGTCTATACGAGACACTTCAGATTCAAAACACAAACAGGTTGAAAGAAAAAGGATTGGAAAAGATATACCAAGCAAACAGTAACCAAGAGGGAGCTGAAATGGCTATACTAATATCAGATAAAATAGACCTTAAGACAAAAATTGTTACTAGAGACAAAATTTCTAAGTCAATCCATGAAGAATACATAACAATTATGTGTATACCTAATGTGTATGACAGAATCCCAAAATACATGAAGAAAAAACTAACAGAATTGAAGAGAGAAATAGACAATTCAAAAGAGACTTAGCAGACACATCAACCAAATGCAATGCATGTACCTCAACTGGGTCCTGATTTAGACAAATTTTATGTGTGTATACATATATATATACACACGCGCGCGCGCACAAGAAAATCAGGGAAATGTGAACACTGAATGAATATTTGATGATATTAAGGAATTACCATTAATGTTTTAGGTATGATAAGGGTATTGCAGTTATACTAAAAAAAAAAAAAAGACTCCTTTTCTTTTAGATGCATATTCTTAAATATTTTTAGATAACTTTATATGATGTATGCAATCTGGAAGGAAGAGGCAGAATACGAGGACTAGATCAAACAAGATTACTTATGAGTGGATAATTGCTGGGTGGTGGGTCCATGGTAGTCCGTTTTATTATTCTTTCTTCTTATGGATATATTCAAAGTGTTCCATAATAAAAGGCAGTACAAAGCTACCTGACTGCTCACTCTGAGAAGCACTAGGACCAAAAAGTTTACTATTTGTCCATCCACTCAAAATTCATTTGTTGATTATTTACTATGAGTAAGTCATGGGGATAAACATGCTCTCAAGTAGGCACAGATAAAAATACTTATAAACAAAGAATGGATGATGTGTCATAAGAGAGGCCCAAATGCAGGGCTACAAGGAGCTCGTGAGGGAGAGATTATTACTGATGGGGACAAGGGCAAGCCTGAAATCACAGAATATTAAGCAGGAAGAGTCTCCATCGGAATCATCTTATTTACATCTGGAAAATCTGAACTCCAGAGAGAGGAAGTCAATTTCCCCAGTTACCACAGCAACATTCTAACAGAGCTGGGATTTATTTGTTCTGTAGCTAACATTCATAGAGAGCTTACTATGTCCTGACACCTTGCTTTGAATTTCACACATATTATTTCATTTAATCATCACAATGTATTCCATTATTATCCCATTGTACAGAGGAGAAAACAGAGGCTCAGAGAGGTTAAGTGACTTACCCAAGTCAACACAGCTAGGAAGTGGCAGAGCTGGGCCTCAAACGTAGATAGTTTGTCTCCAGAGCCTTTTCTCTTCTCACTATAATGGAATTTAACCCAGAGTTCCATCACTCTGTGCTGGGTTATGCTGTAATAGGATACAGAGAGAGAGAGGAGCAGATGTTTCAGGCAGAGGAAATGGAGGAGATTCAACTAACACTACCACTTTGCCATGTAGGGCTTTCTAGGACTGAGCATCTAGAGAAAAGAACCCTATTGCATTAATAATTTTATGCCACTAAACCATGGTTGCCTCACATAAATGAACAAAATTTGTCCACTGTAACCACTTTCCATACAGTGCTCTCTGACCCCTTGCTCTGGTTTTCTGCACTTGAAAAACAAAGCCCAGTTGTTGGGATGCACTTCACAGGCCTACGAGACCTGTGCTTGCCCAGCTTCAAGACCGAAGAAGAAGCCTGGAGTCAGCAACAGAGACATCAATGGTTTAACAGATGTGTGGGGGGGGGGGGGGACTTACATGTCTTAAGCAAAGTCCTGGAGTGATTCCCCACCATGTGCGGTGGACAGCAGGCAGGACATGGTGGCAGTCTTTGCTTCGGGTGGGGGATATTACCAGTTATAGGGGAATTGATGTTTGGTAGGCTCATTAGTTACCAGGAAAACCAGTAGGGGGGCACTCCCCTCACCACTCCTTTGATAAGAACAATCACTAGCTAGGCCTGGGGCAAGTACGTAGGAAGGTCAGTCATATGCGTAGGGTACAGGTGAAGCAGGCACTGGTTGGGCAGGGGATGTACAGAGCAAGAGAGCAAACATCTTGAGTGGCCTGACCATACACCAGTTATCTCAGCCCTGCTGAGGGTCACCAAGCCTCCTCTGGCAGTTCTTCCCCACTCCCAGCTGGACTGCAGCGTGGACGGCTCCAGGGGCCAAGCCCTCACATGCTCCCTAGCTCTTTCCTCCTCTTAGAGGGGCTCAGTGACATCATGGAAAGCTGAGCTCTCACCCTTAGCACTAGCACAGCTCACCAAGTGACCCTGAGGAAATCATTCAACCTGTACCTCAGTTTCCCATATCTTTCACATAAAAGGGGTTAAACCAAATAAGCTTTAAAAAGGCATATTCTTCTATAAAAATATTGAATCACTATGCTGTACACGTGAACCTAATATAATATTGTAAATCAACTATATTTCAATTTCTTAAAAAGGCATATTCCTCTCAGACAAGGCATAATTCCATAAAATCAGGGAGTGAGAAAGAGACACTTAAAAAAAAATTCTCTACCAAGAGAAACAAAAAATTTTATAAACCAAATATAAAACTGAAAATTAAATATATATATAATAAAATAAATATACACATGCTTATTCACTATACAGTGTTAGGGTACAGCACTATTTTATGCCACTATTGGACACAGAATATCAGACAGACAGGCTGGAGTTTATAGCCCAGCTTTGCCAAGCACTGGATATGTTACCTCCTTGATTATAATAATAACAATAATAATAGTTAATAGTCGTTGAATACTGTCTACATGTCACGAACTCAACACTCTACAGTGCCCTCTGGGGAAAATCATTTAAGCCTCAGTTGCCACATCTATAATAAGAATGAATGGAAGCACACCATAATACAGTAGCAGTACCATTACAGATTCTCAGCAAAGACTTTCTAAAATCATATTATGTTATTTTGAACAAAGTGTAAGCTTGTTGGGAACAACTGCTTCATCATTATCCAGGCTAATGCAATGTTAGCATTATTATTTTTGTTAGCGAAAAAAATTTTGTTAGCAAAAAAAAAAAAATCTATTCAAATGTTTGTCTTTACTTTTCTTGAAAACTACTATTTTTATGTTTTTTTTTTTTTTTTTTTTTTTTTTTTTTGTGGTACGCAGGCCTTTCACTGTTGTGGCCTCTCCCGTTGCGGAGCACAGGCTCCGGACTCGCAGGCTCAGCGGCCATGGCTCACGGGCCCAGCCGCTCGGCGGCATGTGGGATCTTCCCGGACCGGGGCACGAACCCGCGTCCCCTGCATCGGCAGGCGGATTCTCAACCACTGCGCCACCAGGGAAGCCCGAAAACTACTATTTTTAAATGTCATCTTATATCTTTTGGGTTGTTCATTCCAATAGCAATAATAGTAATAAATTTATTATCTCCTCACCTTTCCCATTATTATTCCAAAATAAATTCTAACAAATTCAGGTAGCTCATCATGAGATGCCACAAAGAGCAAATGAACAAAACCAAAAAACACCTGTGAGAGAGACAAGATCTACTGAAACGCTAGAGCCAAAAACTAAAGAATTTAAAACCATCTGTATCACAATTAGACACTCAGTTGTTCTTACCAGGCTCTAAAGAATTGAGACTATTTCCACTATCACATGGCTATGCTCTCTCAGTTGGGTTTTATTATTTTTAGTGATTCAACTACAGAATCAGAAGAGTGCTCAGAGATCAACCAGTTCAATCCTCTTTCAGTTCCAATCCCTATGTTGAGGAGAGAAAAATAAGACCCCCAAAAACAATCAGGCAGCCAATCAACTATTAGCTGTTGCACATTTATTATCATTTGCTAGCCTCTCTCTAGGTTCTTGGGATACCTCATGAACAAAAGAACACTAAAGATAATCCCTGCCCTCATGACACACATTGTGGCAGCGACAAGTGACTTGTCCAAATAAGACTTCAAACAGGGACAAAACTAGGTCACCCTACATCTAGACCTGGGCTAGAACCTTTATACCCAGTGACCAGACACCTTGGTTTACATCAACATTTGAATCATACCTGTGATTAGGATTATTCTTCCCACATTTTGTCCAACAGGCCTTCAAAACTTTCCTTCAATTTCATCTCTTTGGCAGAGACATAAATTTCTGATTGCCAGATCAATCTGGGTTAACTACAGTGTGCTTAACCTATCTAGACAATACAGTGTCACAGACTATAATAATTATGTCTTATAATGTGTGTAATGCTGAAAAGTTTACAAAGTTTTTTGGAATCATTTGGGAATTAGGTATCCATGCAAGGTATTCCCATATTACCCTATGCTTTCATTATAGTATTTCTTGTGTTACATTTTGTAAGTGCTTATTTTCTGTCTCCCTCTCTAAACTGTAAGCTCCATGATGGGGCAGGGGCATCTGTGTGCCCCATTAGATCGATATCTAGTTCTAAGCCAGACACATGATTGCCATTCAACCCATATTTATATATTGAATGAATAAATGATCTATTTTCTCTCTCAATCTTCTTGATGACCCTTTGAAGTGGGTAGAGATTACTACTACATTTTACTGGACTGAGAACTAAGACTCAAAGTCCAGGTCACATCTCCAAGGTCAGGCAGATGGTCATAATAAAGCCTGATTTCCTGGCAATTATTCTAGTGACTTTATGTTTCTTGTAGGCTAGAACCACATGTTTTCCATCTCTGAGCCCTTCACAGAGTTGGTCACAGCGTCTGGCCCCTAAGGAGGCAGGAGTAAACTTATTATTAAAAATTATTATTGATGAAATAGACTTTAAGTCAAAATCTGTCTTAAGAGAAAAAGAAGGACATTCTATAATAATAAGAGGATCAACATACCAGGAAGATATAACAGAACCTAACATCACAGAACCTAAATATATAAAGCAAACATTGACAAAACTGAAGGGTGAAAAAGACAGCAATACAATAATAGTAAGGAACTTCAATACTCCACTTTAAATAATGGATAGAATATCCAGACAGAAAGATCAATAAGGAAACAGAGGATTTGAACACACCATAGATCAAATGCATGTAAAAAACATATATAGAACATTCTACCCAACAGCAGCAAAATACATATTATTTTCATGTTTACACAGAACTTTCTCCAGGATAGACCACATCTTAGGTCATAAAACAAGTCTTAACAAATTTAAGAAGACTAAAATCATACTAAGTATGTTTTCTTACAACAGTGGAATAAAACTAGAAGAAATGGATAAATTCCTAAAGACACACAACCTAGCACGACTACCATGAAAAAATAGAAAGTTTGAAAAGACCTACAGTGAGTATGGAGATTAACTCAATAATCAAAAATCTCCCAACAAAGAAAAGCCCAGGACCAGATGGCTTCACTGGGGAATTCTACCAAACATTCAGAGAAGAATTAATGCCAATCCTCAAACTCACTGAACAAATTTAAGAGGAGAGAACATTTCCAAACTCATTTTTAGAGGACAGTATCACCCTAATAACAAACCAGACAAAGACACCACAAGAAAACTACAGGCCGATATGCCTGATGAATACAAATACAAAAATCCTCAACAAAATACTATCAAACCAAATCCAACACATTAAAAGGATCATACATCATGATGAAGTGGGATTTTTCACTGGAATGCAAGAATGGTTCAACATACAAAAGTCAATTAATGTGGGTTTCCCTGGTGGCGCAGTGGTTGAGAGTCCACCTGCCAACGCAAGGGACATGGGTTTGTACCCTGGTCCGGGAAGATCCCACATGCCGCAGAGTGGCTAGGCCCATGAGCCATGGTCGCTGAGCCTGTGTGTCCAGAGCCTGTGCTCCACAATGGGAGAGGCCACAATAGTGAAAGGCCCGCATACTGCAAAAAAAAATAATAATAAATAAATAAAATCAATTAATGTGATACACGACATTAGCTAAAGGATAAAAATCACACAATCATCTCAATAGATGCAGAAAAAGCGTTTGACAAAATTCAGTACTCATTCATGATAAAAACTGTCAACAAACTAGTAACAGAAAGGAAGTACCTCAACAAAATAAAGGCCATATATGAAAAGCCCATAGCTAACATCATTTTCAAGGTGAAAAACTAAAAGCTTCTCCTTGAAGATCAGAAACAAGGCAAGGATACCCATTCTCAACACTTCTATTCAACATAATACTAGAAGTCCTAGCCAGAGTAGTTATACAAGAAAAAGAAAGAAAAGGTGTTCAAACTGGAAAGGAAGAAGTAAAATTGTTCCTGTTTGCAAATGGATATAATCTTATATATAGAAAACCCTAAGAAGATGCCATTAAAAAAAACTATAAGAACCAACAGACAAACTCAGTGAAGTTTGGGGATACTAAAAAAAAAAAAAAATCAACAAATTATCTGAAAAGGAAATTAAGAAAATAATCTCATTTACAATTACACCAAAAATAATAAGATATATAGGAGTAAACTTAACTAACGAGGTGAAAAACTTGTACACTAAAAACTACAAAATACTGATGAAAGAAATTAAAGACACAAACAAATGGAAAGACATCCAGTGTTCATGGATTAGAAATCTTAATATTGTTAAAATGTCCATAATACCCAAAGTGATCTAGTGATTCTATGCAATCTCTACCAAAATCTTAATGGCATTCTTCATATATATATATATATATATATATATTTATTTATTTATTTATTTATTTATTTATTGGAGTATAATTGCTTTACAATGTTGTGTTAGTTTCTGCTGTACAACAAAGGGAATCAGCTATATATATATATATATATACATATTTCCCCATATCCCCTCCCTCTTGAGCCTCCCTCCCACCCACTCTATCCCATCCCTCTAGGTCATCACAAAGCATCAAGCTGCTCTCCCTGTGCTATGCAGCAGCTTCCCACTAGCCATTCATTTTACATTTGGTAGTGTATATATGTCAATGCTACTCTCTCAGTTAGTCCCATCTTCCCCTCTCCCCCTGTGTCCTCAAGTCCATTTTCTATCTCAGTGTCTTTATTCCTACCCTGCCACTAGGTTCATCAGTACCGTCTTTTTAGATTCCTAATGGCATTCCTTAATAGAGAAACAATTTTAAAATTCATTTGAAACCACAAAAGACCAGGATTAGCCAAATCAATTTTGAGAAAGAACAAAGCTGGAGGGATCACAATTCCAGATTTCAAAATTACAAAGCTACAGTAATCAAAACAGTATGGTGACTTCCATGGCAGTGCAGTGGTTAATAATCTGCCTGCCAATGCAGGGGACATGGGTTCGAGCCCTGGTCCAGGAAGATCCCACATGCCACAGAGCAACTAAGCCCGTGTGCCACAACAACTGAGCCTGTGCTCTAGAGCCCACATGCCACAACTACTGAAGCCTGTGCACCTAGAGCCCATGCTCCGCTACAAGAGAAGCCACTGCAATGAGAAGCTCACACACCACAACGAAGAAAAGCCTCTGCTCGCTGCAACTAGAGAAAGCCTGCATGCAGCAACAAAAACCCAATGGAGCCAAAAATATAATTAATTAAGTAATTAATTATTTTAAAAAACTGTATGGTACTGGCATAAAGACAAACATATACACCAGTGGAACAGAATAGAGAACCCATAAATAAATCTATACATGTACAATCAAATTATCTTTGACAAGAATACATAACAGGGAATGGATTGTTTCTTCAACAAATGGTGTTGGGAAAACTGGATAGCTACATGCAAAAGAAGGAAACTGGACGTTTATTCTGTATCATAAACAAAAATCTACTCAAAATATACTCAAGACTTAAACATAACACCTGAAACTGTAAAATTCCTAGAAGAAAACATAGGAGAAAAGCTTCATAACAGTGGTCTCAGCAATGATTTCATGGATATGACACCAGAAACACAGTCAACAAAAGCAAAAATAGATGAAAACGACGCTAAAAAGCTTCTGCACAGCAAAGAAAACAATCAACAGAGTAAAAAAGGCACCCTATGGAATGGGAGAAAATATTTACAAACCTTTTAGGTGATAAGGAGTTAATTTTTAAAATATATATGAAACTCCTATAACTCAACAGGAAACAAACAAACAAAAAACTAATGTAGGCTAAGGACTTGAATAGACACATAGATACTTCTCCAAAGAAGGCATAAAAATGGCCAAAAAGTATATGAAAAACTGCTCAATGACACTAATTGTGTGGCAATGCAAATCAAAACCACAATGAGATATCACCTCATACCTGTCAGGATAGTTACTATCAAAAAAACACAAAAGACAGCAAATGTTGGTGAGCTTGTGGAGAAATTGGAACATCTGTACACTATTGGTGGGAATGCAAAATAGTGCAGCCACTATGGAAAATAGTATAGAGTTTCCTCAAAAAATTAAAAATAGAACTACAATATGATCCAGCAATGCCCCTTCTGGATATTTACCCAAATGAACTGAAATCATAATCTCAAAGAAATATCAGCACTCCCATATTCAGCTGATTATGTGCTGCCCTATTCACAATATTCAAGATGTGGAAACAACCTGAATATCCATTGACAGATCAATGGATAAAGAAAATGAGATATATACATACATGGAATATTATTAAGCCTTAAAAAGGAAGTTCTGATACATGCTACAACATGGATGAAACTTGAAGACATTATACTATGTGAAATAAACCAGTTATAGAAAGACAAATGCTGCATGATTCCACTCATATGCGGTATCTAAAATAGTCAAATTCATAAAACTAGAGAGTGTAGGGCTTCCCTGGTGGCACAGTGGTTGAAAGTCTGTCCGCCTGCCGATGCAGGGGACACAGGTTTGTGCCCCGGTCTGGGAAGATCCCACATGCCGCAGAGCAGCAAGGCCCGTAAGCCATGGCCGCTGAGCCTGCATGTCCAGAGCCTGTGCTCCGCAACAGGAGAGTCCACAACAGTGAGAGGCCCCCGTACTGCAAAAAAAAAACAACAAAAAAAACTAGAGGGGGGAAGAGAGAAGATGGCGGAAGAGTAAGATGCGGAGATCACCTTCCTCCTCACCGATACATCAGAAATACATCTACAGGTGGAACTTCTCCTATAGAACATCCACTGAACGCTGGCAGATGACCTCAGACCTCCCAAAAGGCAAGAAACACCCTACGTAGCTGGGTGGCTTTGGAGGATGCTGATGGCAGTTATGGAAGAGAGGGACTAAAACTTCCCAACCCACCACTTGGAGATGCCAACTGAAGAGGAAATTAAGACACAGACACAGAGGAAGACTATCTGAAGACCAGGAGAAGGCAGCCACCTGCTAAGCTAAGGAGAGAAGCCTCAGAAAAAACCAAACCTGCTGACACCTTGACCTGGACTTCCAGACTCCAAAACACTGGTGCTGAGAAACGGGCGCAGAGCTACCGAAGAGACAAGAGACTTTTTCTTGCCTCTTTGTCTCCTGGTGCGAGAGGAGACGGGATTAAGCGCACCGCATAAAGGAGCTCCAGAAACGGGTGTGGAGCTGCCAAAGAGACAGGAGACTTTTTCTTGCCTCTTTGCTTCCTGGGGCGCGAGGAGAGGGGATTAAGAGCACCACGTAAAGGAGCTTCAGAAAGGGGCGTGAGCTGCGGCTGTCGGCGCGGACAGCAGAGATGGGTGTGGGACACTAGGGTTGCTGCTGCCGCCACCAAGAGGCCTGTGTGTGAGCACAGGTCACTCTCCACACCACCCCTCCCGGGAGCTCATGCAGCCCGCCACTGCCAGGGTAGCGGGATCCAGGGACAGCTTCCCCGGGAGAACGCGCGGCACACCTCGGGCCGGTGCAGCATCACGCTGGCCTCTGCCACCGCAGGCTCTCCCGGCATCCGTGCCCCTCCCTCCCCCCGGCCTGTGCCAGACCCTCCGAATCAGCTGTCCTTTAACCCCGTCCTGTATGAGCGAAGGGCAGACGCCCTCGGATGACCTACACACAGAGGCAGGGCCAAGTCCAAAGCTGAACCCCAGGAGCTGTGCGAACAAAGAGGAGAGGGGGAGTTCTCTCCCAGCAGCCTCAGAAGCAGCGGATTAAAGCTCCACAATCAACTTGAAGAGCCCTGCATCTGTGGAAACCTGAATAGACAACGAATCATCCCAAGTTGAGGAGGTGGACTTTGGGAGCAAGATATACTACTATTTTCCCCTTTTTTCTTTCTGTGAGTGTGTATGTGTGTACTGCTGTGTGAGATTTTGTCTGTATAGCTTTGCTTTCACCATTTGTCCTAGGGTTAGACCGACCCATTTTTTTTTAATAGAAATTTTTCTTCTTAATAATTATTTTTTATTTTAATAACTATACTTTATTCTACTTTATTTTGTCTTCTCCCTTCCTTCCTTGCTTCCCTCCTTCCTTCCTCCCTTTTTTCCTCCCTTCTTTCCTCCCTTCCTTCCTCCCTTCCTTCCTCTCTTCCTTCCTCTCCTCCTTCCTTCCTTTCTTGATTTCTTCCTTCATTCATTTCTTCCTTCCTTTCTTCCTTCCTCCCTTTCTTTCTTCCTTCCTCCCTTCCTTTCTTCATTCCTTCCTTCCTCCCTCCTTCCTTCCTTCCTTTTCTTTCCTTTCTATTTTTTCTCCCTTTTATTTTGAGCCGTGTGGATTAAAGGCTCTTGGCACTCCAGCCAGGCGTCAGGGCTGTGTCTCTGAGGTGGGAGAACCAACCTCAGGACACTGGTCCACAAGACACCTCCCAGCTCCATGCAATATCAAACGGCAAAAATCTCCCAGAGATCTCCATCTCAAAGCCAAGACCCAGTTCACTCAAGGACCAGCAACGAACAGTGCTGGACACCCTATCCCCAACAAAGAGCAAGACAGGTCTACAGCCCCATCCATTAGCAGAGAGGATGCCTAAAATCATAATAAGGCTACCAACATCCCCAAACACACCACCAGACGTGGACCTGCCCACCAGAAAGACAAGATCAAGCCTCATCCACCAGAACAGAGGCACTAGTCCCCCCAACCAGGAAACCTACTCAACCCACTGAACCAACCTTAGCCACTGGGGACAGCCACCAAAAACAATGGGAACTATGAACCTGCAGCCTGCAAAAAGGAGGCCCCAAAGACAATAAGATAAGCAAAATGAAAAGACAGAAAAACACACAGCAGATGAAGGAGCAAGATAAAAACACACCAGACCTAACAAATGAAGAGGAAATAGGCAGTCTACCTGAAAAAGAATTCAGAATAATCATAGTAAAGATGATTCAAAATCTTGGAAACAGAATAGACAAATTGCAAGAAACAGTCAACAAGGACCTAGAAGAAATAAAGAGGAAGCAAGCAATGATGAGCAACACAATAAATGAAATGAAAAATACTCTAGATGGGATCAATAGCAGAATAACTGAGGCAGAAGGACAGATAAGTGACCTGGAAGATAAAATAGTGGAAATAACTACTGCAGAGCAGAATAAAGAAAAAAACAATGGAAAGAACTGAGGACAGTCTCAGAGACCTCTGGGACAACATTAAACACAAAAACATTCGAATTATAGGGGTCCCAGAAGAAGAAGAGAAAAAGAAAGGGACTGAGAAAATATTTGAAGAGGTTATAGTTGAAAACTTCCCTAATATAGGAAAGGAAATAGTCAATCAAGTCCAGGAAGCACAGAGAGTCCCATACAGGATAAACCCAAGAATAAACATGCCAAGACACATAATAATCAAACTGTCAAAAATTAAATAAAAAGAAAACATATTAAAAGCAGCAAGGGAAAAACAACAAATAACACACAAGGGAATTTCCATAAGGTTAACATCTGATCTTTCAGCAGAAACTCTACAAGCCAAAAGGGAGTAGCAGGACATATTTAAAGTGATGAAGGAAAAAAAACCTACAACCAAGATTACTCTACCCAGCAAGGATATTATTCAGATTTGATGGAGAAATGAAAACCTTTACAGACAAGCAAAAGCTGAGAGAGTTCAGCACCACCAAACCAGCTCTACAACAAATCCTAAAGGAACTTCTCTAGGCAAGAAACACAAGAGAAGGAAAAGACCTACAAGAACAACCCGAAACAATTAAGTAAATGGTAATAGGAACATACATATCAATAATTACCTTAAACGTAAATGGATTAAATGGTCCCAACAAAAGACATAGACTGGCTGAATGGATACAAAAACAAGACCCATATATACGCTGTCTACAAGAGACCCACTTCAAACCTAGGGACACATACAGACTGAAAGTAAGGGGATGGAAAAAGATATTCCATGCAAATGGAAATCAGAAGAAAGCTGGAGTAGCAATTCTCATATCAGACAAAATAGACTTTAAAATAAAAAATATTACAAGAGACAAGAAGGACGCTACATAATTATCAAGGGATCGATCCATGAAGAAGATATAATAATTGTAAATATTTATGCACCCAACATAGGAGCACCTCAATACATAAGGCAAATACTAACAGCCTTAAAAGGGGAAATCGACAGTAACACAATTATAGTAGGGGACTTTAACACCCCACTTTCACCAATGGACAGATCATCCAAAATGAAAATAAATAAGGAAACACAAGCTTTAAATGATACATTACACGAGATGGACTTAATTGATATTTATAGGACATTCCATCCAAAAACAACAGAATACACATTTTTCTCAAGTGCTCATGGAACATTCTCCAGGATCGATCACATCTTGGGTCACAAATCTAGCCTTGGCAAATTTAAGAAAATCGAAATCGTATCAAGTATCTTTTCCGACCACAATGCTATGAGACTAGATATCAATTACAGGAAAAGATCTGTAAAAAATACAAACACATGGAGGCTAAACAATACACTACTTAATAACGAAGTGATCACTGAAGAAATCAAAGAGGAAATCAAAAAATACTTAGAAACAAATGACAATGGAGACACGACGACCCAAAACCTATGGGATACAGCAAAAGCAGTTCTAAGAGGCAAGTTTATAGCAATACAATCCTACCTTAAGAAACAGGAAACATCTCGAATAAACAACCTAACTTTGCACTTAAAGCAATTAGAGAAAGAAGAACAAAAAACCCCCAAATTTAGCAGAAGGAAAGAAATCATAAAGATCAGATCAGAAAGAAATGAAAAAGAAATGAAGGAAACAATAGCAAAGATCAATAAAAGTAAAAGCTGGTTCTTTGAGAAGATAAATAAAATTGATAAACCATTAGCCAGACTCATCAAGAGTAAAAGGGAGAAGACTCAAATCAATAGAATTAGAAATGAAAAAGGAGATGTAACAACTGACACTGGAGAAATACAAAAGATTATTAGAGGTTACTACAAGCAACTCTATGCCAATAAAATGGACAACCTGGAAGAAATGGACAAATTCTTAGAAATGCACAAGCTGCTGAGACTGAACCAGGAAGAAATAGAAAATATGAACAGACCAATCACAAGCACTGAAATTGAAACTGTGATTAAAAATCTTCCAACAAACAAAAGCCCAGGACCAGATGGCTTCACAGGCGAATTCTATCAAACATTTAGAGCAGAGCTAACACCTATCCTTCTCAAACTCTTCCAAAACATAGCAGAGGGAGGAACACTCCCAAACTCATTCTATGAGGCCACCATCACCCTGATACCAAAACCAGACAAAGACATCACAAAGAAAGAAAACTACAGGCCAATATCACTGATGAACATAGATGCAAAAATCCTCAACAAAATATTAGCAAACAGAATCCAACAGCACATTAAAAGAATCATACATCATGATCAAGTGGGGTTTATTCCAGGAATGCAAGGATTCTTCAATATATGCAAATCAATCAACGTGATACACCATATCAACAAACTGAAGGAGAAAAACCATATGATCATCTCAATAGATGCAGAGAAAGTTTTTGACAAAATTCAACACCCATTTATGATAAAAACCCTGCAGAAAGTAGGCATACAGGGAACTTTCCTCAACATAATAAAGGCCATATATAACAAACCCACAGCCAGCATCGTTCTCAATGGTGAAAAACTGAAACCATTTCCACTAAGATCGGGAACACGACAAGGTTGCCCACTCTCACCACTCTTATTCAACCTAGCTTTGGAAGTTCTAGCCACAGCAATCAGAGAAGAAAAAGAAATAAAAGGAATCCAAATAGGAAAAGAAGAAGTAAAGCTGTCACTGTTTGCAGATGACATGATACTATACATAGAGAATCCTAAGGATGCTACCAGAAAACTACTAGAGCTAATCATTGAATTTGGTAAAGCAGCACGATACAAAATGCACAGAAATCTCTGGCATCCTTATACACTAATGATGAAAAATTTGAGAGTGAAATTAAGAAAACACTCCCATTTACCACTGCAACAAAAAGAATAAAATATCTAGGAATAAACCTACCTAAGGAGACAAAAGACTTATATACAGAAAACTATAAGACACTGATGAAAGAAATTAAAGATGATATAAATAGGTGGAGAAATATACCATGTTCTTGGATTGGAAGAATCAACATTGTGAAAATGACTATACTACCCAAAGCAATCTACAGATTCAATGCAATCCCTATCAAATTACCACTGGCATTTTTTACAGAACTAGAACAAAGAATTTCACAATTTGTATGGAAACACAAAAGACCCCGAATAGCCAAAGCAATCTTGAGAACGAAAAATGGAGCTGGAGGAATCAGGCTCCCTGACTTCAGACTATACTACAAGGCTACAGTAATCAAGACAGTATGGTACTGGCACAAAAACAGAAATATAGATCAATGGAACAGGATAGAAAGCCCAGAGATAAACCCACACACATATGGTCACCTTATCTTTGGTAAAGGAGGAAAGGATATACAGTGGAGAAAAGACAGCCTTTTCAATAAGTGGTGCTAGGAAAACTGGACAGCTACATGTAAAAGGATGAATTTAGAACACTCCCTAACACCACACACAAAAATAAACTCAAAATGGGTTAAAGACCTAAATGTAAGGCCAGACACTATCAAACTCTTAGAGGAAAACAAAGGCAGAACACTCTATGACATAAATCACAGCAAGATCCTTTTTGACCCACCTCCTAGAGAAATGGAAATAAAAACAAACAAATGGGACCTAATGAAACTTAAAAGCTTTTGCACAGAAAAGGTTACCATAAACAAGACCAAAAGACAACCCTCAGAATGGGAGAAAATATTTGCAAATGAAGCAACTGACAAAGGATTAATCTCCAAAATTTATAAGCAACTCATGCAGCTCAATAACAAAAAAACAAACAACCCAATCCAAAAATGGGCAGAAGAATTAAATAGACATTTCTCCAAAGAAGATATACAGATTGCTGACAAACACATGAAAGAATGCTCAACATCATTAATCATTAGAGAAATGCAAATCAAAACTACAATAAGATATCATCTCACACCAGTCAGACTGGCCATCATCAAAAGCTCTAGAAACAATAAATGCTGGAGAGGGTGTGGAGAAAAGGGAACCCTCTTGCACTGCTGGTGGGAATGTAAATTGATACAGCCACTATGGAGAACAGTATGGAGGTTCCTTAAAAAACTACAAATAGAACTACCATATGACCCAGCAATCCCAATACTGGGCATATACCCTGAGAAAACCATAATTCAAAAAGAGTCATGTACCAAAATGTTCATTGCAGCTCTATTTACAATAGCCAGGACATGGAAGCAACCTAAGTGTCCATCAACAGATGAATGGATAAAGAAGATGTGGCACATATATACAATGGAATATTACTCAGCCATAAAAAGAAATGAAACTGAGTTATTTGTAATGAGGTGGATAGACCAGGAGTCTGTCATAGAGAGTGAAGTAAGTCAGAAGGAAAAAAACAAATACCGTATGCTAACACATATATATGGAATCTAAGAAAAAAAAATGTCACGAAGAGATTAGTGGTAGGACGGGAATAAAACACAGACCTACTAGAGCATGGACTTGAGGATATGGGGAGGGGGAAGGGTAAGCTGTGACAAAGCCAGAGAGTGGCAGGGACATATATACACTACCAAATGTAAATTAGATAGCTAGTGGGAAGCTGCCACATAGCACAGGGAGATCACCTCTGTGCTTTGTGACCACCTAGAGGGGTGGGATAGGGAGGGTGGGAGAGAGGGTGACACAAGAGGAAAGAGATATGGGAACATATGTATATGTATAACTGATTCACTTTGTTGTAAAGGAGAAACTAACACACTATTGTAATACAGTTATACTCCAATAAAGATGTTTAAAAAAAAAAAAAAAACTAGAGAGTGGAATGACGGTTGCCAGAAGCTGGAGAGAGGGGGAAATGAGGAGTTACTAATCAATAGGCAAAAAGTTTCAGTTAAGTAAGATGAGAATGCTCTAGAGTTACTATAAAATATTGTACCTCTAGTCAACAATAGTGTATTATATACTTAAAAATTTGTTAAGAGGTTAGATCTCATGTTAAGTGTTCTTACCACAATAAAATGTTAAAGCAGTGTTGTTATTATTATTATTATGAAGAAGAAGAAGAAGAAATAAAAATAATTTCCTAAAAGGAAGAAGCTCTGGAGTCACAGGGTTCAAATCCCAACCCTGCCAGTTACTAGCTGAGGGACCTTGGGTGGGCTTCTTCATATACTTATTCATCTTATAAAAAGAACATCATAGTTGCTACCACCAAGGAGGCTGGGAGGATTAAAAGAGATATCGCATGTAGAGGTCAACACAACATTGGCATTTCCCATGCAAGACCTTCAGGCCAAGGCCCCCCTCCCCAGACCCACAGAAACAGCAAAGCCTTCTTCAAACTTGCTCATATAGTGCAGATGTACCAAACCAGGGGGTTCTAAGACTCGGATGCTCACAAAGTGGTCCTCAGCTGGACAGGAGGCAGTAGTAATCTCATTCAAAGTCCCTGATAGGCTTCTTCCCAGCCTCTGCTCAACTCAAAGTTTGCTTATCAACTCCTACAGGTTCCTGCAGCTTCATTCGGTTTGGACAGTCTTTCCTGGTGATTTGTGTATGTAAAACTCTAAATGCCTCAGTTGGCATATGAACAAAGGAAATCTTTTTTGTTCAAACTAAAACCTTTGAAGAAACAAGCCAGGAGTTGACATAAGAGAGCAGCCTGACAGTCAGCATAGGCCAAGTAAATAGCCTAACAGTATTAATAGAACTATGTGAACAATAGGAGGCACCATAACTCTCCCACATGTCCCCAAATAAACAAAGCCCCAATCCACAAGCACCACAGACTGGATGACAGCAGGGTGGAAAATGCTGCCTAAAGATCAATCCCCAGTCTTTGCTCTGTTTTCCAAATCATTTAGCACAGAGACATTTGCTACATTGAACCTTCTGACATGAAAGCCACTGCTAAATAGTTCTGACAATTCATGAGTGCTATTTATTGTAGTTTATGACCTCTACAAGGGAAAAGCTTGAAGCTGCTCTTTGAAACCCAACACTTTTTTAAACCTTCATTCATTTAACAAATATTTACTGGACACTCACTCTGTTTCAGACACTGAACTAGATCCTGAGGATCTAGCAGCAGCAAACAAAACAGAAATGGTTCCTGCCCTCAGGGAAACTATACTCTAATGGCACAGACAGACAAAATCAAGTAGACAAAGAAACAAAATAATTACTAATTGCCTTAAGTTCTACAAAGGAAGCAAATGAGGAATTGACATGAGGAATAATAGTAAAGTTTGAGCAGAGAGATAACATTTTAGCTAACATTCAAAGAACAAGGAAAGAAAGCCATGAAAAGAGATGGTGCTTGTATAATTCCATTTGTATAGAATGTCCAGAAAAGCAAATCTATAGATACAGAAAGTAGATTAGTGGTTGCCTAGGGCTGGGGGTGTGAATGGGGAGTGAGTGTAAACAAGCATGAGGTTTCTTTTTGGGGTGATGGAAATGTTCTAAAATTAGATTGTGGTTGGTGATTGTACAACTGTAAATGTTTGAAAATCATTGAATAGCATATAAAATAGGTGAATTTTATGATATAAAATTATCTCAGTAAAGTGACAGAGACAGAAAATGGATGGATGGATAGATGGACGGATGGATGGATGACAGACAGATAGATAAGAGAAATATACAGACAGATAGATGGACAGATGGATGGGTAGATTGATGATAGAAAGAGAGAGACTGAGACAGAGACTAAAGCCGCGGATACAGTCTTTTGTGAGGGCTCCTGAGCGGCTCTCACCAAACTCACACAGTGCTTCTCCTGAATTAGCCAAGATTCTGATCCCTGATATCAGTATGGAGGTTCCTTAAAAAACTAAATATAGAATTACCATATGATCCACCAATCCCACTCCTAGGCATATATCTGGACAAAACTATAATTCAAAAAGACACATGCACCCCTATGTTCATTGCAACACTATTTTCAATAGCCAAGACACAGAAGCTACTTAAGTGTCCATCAACAGATGAATGGATAAAGGATATGTGGTACATATATACAATGAAATACTACTCAGCCATAAAAAAGAATGAAATAATGCCATTTGCAGCAACATGGATGGGCCTAGAGATTACCATACTAAGTGAAGTCAAGTCAGACAGGGAAAGACAAATATAATATGATATCATTTATATGTGGAATCTTTAAAAAATGATACAAATGAACTTATTTACAAAACAGAAAGAGACTCGCAGACATAGAAAACAAACTTATGGTTACCAAAAGGGAAAGAGGGGTGGGGGAGGGATAAATTAGGAGGTTGCGATTAACATATGCATACTACTATATATAAAATAGATAACCAACAAGGACCTACTATATAGCACAGGGAACTCTACTCAATATTTTGTAATGAGCTACAAGGGAAAAGAATCTAAAAAGGAATATATATATATATATTAGTTCCTGAAACTAACACAATATTGTAAATCAGCAATACATCAATAAAATAAATAAATAAAAATAAAATGGAGAAAAAAAAAATTCTGATCCCTGAATTAAAGGGACTCTATAGGAGAGAACAGAGGTTTTTTTCGTTACTTATCTTTTTGGTTGCTTCGATTCAAAACAGAGAGCATATATTAATTACTAAGAGTCGTACTTAATCTGAGCCTATCTGCATAACAATTAAACTGTTCCTGAATTTCAGTTCAGGAGAGAGAGAAAGAGAGATGGGAAGATCATCTCAGGTGGAGGGAACAGCATGCACAAGTGTTCTCATGAGGGAAGGCACCTGGCATGTGCGAGGACTGAGGGAACCACTGTTCTGGACTCAGCAAGAAGTAGGAGAGTGAAGAGAACAGGGCCACCAGGTCACACGAGGCCTCCATGGCCATGGTAAGGAACAAGTTGCTTTCCACTCCACAAAGTGGACTCACTGTATTCGCCCTTCAAGTTATTCATGTTCTGATGAAGAAACAAAAGGCAGAATATAGAGGAATGATACACCCTTGATGTTTTATTATGTCCTGCCCCACACAATCTCCCATTGGCTCTGCCAACAACCCAGTCAGAAGACACGGTTTTATGAACTTCAGTTAGCAGATGAGGAAACTGATACATAATAAAGTTCAACTGACTTGCCCAGGTTGACACAGCCATTAACATGGAAGCTAGGAACCACCTTTATTTTATAAACAAATTCTCCCCATTTTCAAACTTGTGGTTTACCAAAATCCACATTACCAATCTCCCTGTATTAGTTATCCATCTCAGCATAACAAACCTCCCCAAAACTCAGTAGCTCAAAACAACTCTTAATGTTGCCCAGGAATCTATGGGACAGCTGGGCGATTCTGTTGATCTAGACCAGACTCAACCAATCTTCACTGGCCTTGCTCACGTGTCTGTCACCTGGCTGGTCAGCTGGAATCCAGCTGGTCTCACTAACATGCCAAGCCAACAGTTTGACTGGTGGCTGAAGGCAAAGGAAGTGATTGGGCCACATATATTTTATCATATCATATTACAGCAATAGGCTAGCTGAGGCGTTTTACATGGCAACAGTAAGGTTCCAAGAGAGCAAGTGGAAACATGCAGTGCTTCTTGAGACCTAGGCTTAGAACTGGTACCCACCTCTTCTGCTGCATTCTACTGGCTAAAGAAAGGGACAAGTCCAGTCCAGAATCAAGGGGAAGAAAAACAGATTTTACCTCTTAATGGGAAGAGGTACAAAGACCCATTGCAAGCCAAGAATTCAGGGAGGAATGAAGGATTATTACCACTTTTTGCAATCTACTAAAACCCCATTCCCACAAAGAGCAAGAAGTAAATTGCCCCTAAAGGACTACTGATCAGGAATTATTCCTGGAGTCTCACTGTCCTCTCTGGTCATCTCTGGTTGTGAGGCAGCAAGAGAGGATTATAATATCTGTTCATCAGTTTTTCTTCCCCTCCCGACACCTCTTTCTTAGAGTCTTCTTGAGGGCCTCTGGCTCAACCCCTCCACCCTGGCCATAGCTCACCAGATTGATGGACAGGATGAACATTTCACTCAACCTGGCCAAAGACATTGTATTTGTTCCCTAGGGCTGCTATAAACAAACTACCACAATGGAGTGGCTTGAAACAACAGAAATTTATTCTCTCATAGTTCCGAAGGCTGGAAGTCCAAAATGAAAGTGTTAGCAGGGTTGGTTCCTATTTCATGTTCTAGGGAAAATTTTTGTCCCATGCTTCTCTCCTAGCTTCTGGTAGCTCCTGGCAATGCTTGGCATCCCGTGGTTTGTGGCAATATAACTCCAATCTTTGCTTCTGTTCCCACATGGCATTCTCCCCTGTGCCTACGTCTCTTCTGTTTCATCTTCTTATAAGGACCCTAGTCATTGGATTAGGGTGCACCTTAATCCAGTAGGACCTCTTTTTAATGAATTACATCTGCAAAAACCTTATTTCCAAATAAAGTCACATTCTGAGGCTCCAGGTCAACATGCATTTTGGGGGATATCATTCAACCCAGTACAAGGACTCTCTGTCCCAGGTATTTAGAATTAAGACTTGGAAACGCTTCTTTGTCTTTGTTAATTCTGGAACAGAAGAGACATGTAAGGAGCTGGAATGGCCATTTCCTTCCATGTATGTAAAACAGAGAAAGTCAAACTATGGAGAGGAAAAGAATGAAGCAGATCTTTAGAAAGAAGCAGAGATAACAAAACATGCTAAGATGGACAGAAAGACAAAGAGAGACACAGACCTTCCATCTTGGTTTCTCAGGGTCTTCAGAGCCCTGGCTCAGTTCCTCACAGGACCAGGCTGCACTCTCTACCCTCAAACTCCAATAGATACTGTTATATCCTTCCAATACACTTCTCTCTTTGGTGTAAGTTAGTGTGAATGGATTCTGTTCATTGCAACCTAAAGATTTCCACAAAGCCAGAGATGAATTCTTTATCCTGTCAAGATGTTTCTGGTGGCCAGCCTGGCTGGGGGTGCCACAGGAAGATGTCAATCATGAAGTGGGCAGTCTTGTCCTGGATATTGCTGTTGTCTCTGTTCATTGCACAATGTTACACACGGTGGTTAGGTTCCCAGACCAGTCCCCAAATGTTCTTTAATCTTACAATGCTGTTAGCATGCTAACTCAGTTACAGAACAAGTAAATTATAAGTAAATGTATAAAACTGCATTCAAATATGTCAGATAAACTCACAAAATCTCCTTTACAGCCTGCCAAAATTAGAGATGTCTCCTCTCCCTACTCATTCTTCGCTTTGTTTTGTTTTTAATTTTTCAGGAGACAGAGATAGAGAGTGCTCAAAGTGTTTTCACTCTCCTTGTAATCTCAGTTGCAGTGTTCAGTGATGTCATAATATGTAATGGACAATTTGGCCACTCAGTATCCTGTGAACATCCGATGACTCCATCATTTCCAAGGAAGAAGCCAGAACTCACTTTCCCAGCCTCCCTTGCAGCTCGAGTTTAAGTGTATGACCTAGCTTTGCCAACCTGATACAAGTAAGCCTTAAATATGGAAAGGAACCACAAGGGTAAGCAGCACTATGCCAAATCCACATTTTAATGAACAAAGTTGTGAAAGTATCTAGGGGACATTTGTGACAGCGCTTCTGTCCCTAACATTACCAGTGAAAGCACCAGTTTTTATGCTGAGCAGTTGTGCTGTCCTCATTGTAGTGTCCCCACAGTGTCATTTGGGCTTAGTTTCTGAATAAATAGCCAGCCTCAAGCTTCATCTCTGGCCTTCTCTGAGATTCTGTGAGCCTCCTATGTCCTTTAATGAAATCCTTTCTTAAATAAACCAGCAAAAGTGGATTCTGTTGCTTGGAATTAAGAACCCTGACTGAGAGACGATATTTCTGGTAGTACTGCTCCTACCTTCTACCAAAAGTAGGATTCTTCAACCATCTAGACTATCTTGAGCACTTGAGCTGGATTGTCTCACATAGCCTCAGATGTGGGTAATAGGACTGTTCTGACCCCTTTCATTGTTTGCCTCTTAAAAGCAACTTAGAATCCACGGTGGCATCCCCCATCAAAACTGAAAGGTTGGAGGTTCCCTGGTGGCTCAGTGGTTGAGAATCCGCCTGCCGATGCAGGGGACACAGGTTCGTGCCCCGGTCCGGGAAGATCCCACATGTCGCGGAGCAGCTGGGCCCGTGAGCCATGGCCTCTGAGCCTGCGCGTCCAGAGCCTGTGCTCCGCAACGGGAGAGGCCACAACAGTGAGAGGCCCGCGTACCACAAAAAAAAAAAAAAAAAAAAAAAAAAAACACCTGAAAGGTATGTTTTTCATATATGTTATAAAGACATAAATACAAATAAGCATAATTTCTAAATATTGTGGCTTTAAACAATGACTTTTCAGAAACTATATAACCTATTCCTTATTACAAAAATGCAGCCTATCTTTTAAGAGGGGCAGCAAGATCTTAGCTTATCTTGCTTGACAGTAGTCATTGTAGTCTTTCAAACTCATCTGTTCTCACTGGAAGGAAAAAGTATGACATTCCAGTGACAGGTGTTTCAGGTTCCATGAAGGGTATCTTTCCAGGGTTCTTCCATAACTCAATCCATTTGTACAGTTTTTTTTCTGTGAATTTAATTTTTCTGTGATATCTGATCATGCCACTCCATTGAGTAAAACTCAAGTCATTCTGTACTGACTTTGGAAAACAGTCCAAATTCCTTAGCGTTATACATAAGGCCAAACAATGCCTGTCTCTCCAGCCCCATATCTTGCTATGCTTTAAAACTCTACTCCTTGTCTCCAACATTCCATTCTCAGCTATACTTCACTACTTGTGGTTCATTCACTGAATGGGGTATACTCTTCCTTGCCTCTGTAGCCTTGCTCACACTGCCCCATCTACCAAGAGTCAACTTCTGTACTCTGCCCACATGATAAACACTTACCCTTTTATCAATACACAACACCAGTGTCAACTACTCTAGAGTATCTGCATATTCACATATGGATTTCATTTGATAAGAACCCTTTCCTTTGTAAGTTAACAAATCATTCATACTGTCTTTAACTGGGAAAACACGATTTGAACACTTTACAAAAGAAGATTTACAAGTGGCCAATAAGGACATGAAAATGTATTCAACATCATTAGACCTAATAGAAATGCAAATTAAAATCACAATGAGATACCATTTGACAACCATTAGAATGGTTAAAATGATAAGAACTGACAAAAAGAAATGTTGGCTAGGATATGGAACAACTGGTACTCTCAAAAATTGCTGATGGAAGTGTAAACTGGTACAGGTACTTTGAAGAACTGTTTGCCACTTTCTTCTAAAATCAAACACATATCTACCTATGACCCAGCAATTCCATCTCTGGATACTTATCCATGAGAAATAAAAATATAAATCTACAAAAAGACTCATACTGTAAAAATGTGGCCCTTCTGTTTTAGGATGTTGCAGTGGTACTGAGTTTTTACAGAAAATATTAGTAACCACTGTAATGCACGATGTATTTTCAAAACTAAATCTCTCATAGCAATTTATTTTGCTGTCAGCCTTTCATAAAATTAAGTGTGGCATCAATTCCAGTTTACTAACAGTTTTGGCTAGTAACACTTTACTGTAAAAATCCCCTCCCTTTGACAATTTTAAGGAAGAGAATAATATCTTCATTTTATATTCTTAAATCTTTTTTCAGCATAAGCATGAAATATCATTGTGCAGAAACTGATTCCATTTCAAATGTAAACATTTCATTTAGCAACCAGTCTTAACTATCCACAGATGCAGTGGAGGTTCTGAAATTCCCATTTTTTTTAAGAGAGTAAAGACTGGCCAGCTCCTCTGTGAAAAGAACCTGACTAATGCCAGTAGGTGGATTAGTTCTGGCCTGGAGAGCAGACAAAGTTCTATCACCTTGATTCTAAAACTACAGCACACTACTGAGATCCCAAAATAACTTAGAGTCTGGTCGTTGGTGTTATTTTCCTTGGCTCCTTCCTCATGGGCGGTGGTGGTGGGACTGGGGGAGAGGTTAAGGTGGGCCTGGAAAAGAAGGGAATTGTGTTCCCTACAGCAGCAATATAGGTCCACGGCCCAGTCCTCTCAACTATAAAAAAAAACCTCTACCTTCCCCAAATGGGCAATCTGGTTTGGAAAACTCACATTTACTCAGTGAACAAAACTACAAAAACTGTAGCTCTTACTACATGCTAGCCCTATTCTAGATGCTAAAGATACAAAGATAGATACTAGTTCATAGCCCCAAGAGTTCAGTCTAGCGGGAGAAACACGTAAGTAAACAATCACAGCACAGGGAAAAACTGAGTAACAGATGTGACTCAAAGAAAGCAGGGACAACTTGGGGAAAGGGAAGACTTCACAGAAATGCTAACAGGCTGTCTTCAGGATGCAGGTGGTCCATTCCAAGGTTAAGTATTTTTAAAGCAAGAACTCAATTTCCAGACTAAAAACCTTAATTTCTGAGCATGAAAACTTTACATTCAGGTTCTTATAATCTGTTATATACCCACACAACAACAACCCACACAAAGGGAAATTAGCTCAGTTTGAGAACATGATTCATCATCATTCACACCTGCTCAATTTAAGTCCCTCCCCAAATACACATTACACTGAGGAATGTGTGGTAGCAACTCCCCAAAATTAGGACACAGAGACTTTTGCTGCTATAGAACAATACAAAACACTACGCATACCTCTGGATGTATTCAGTTGTTGGACTGTAAACCGTTAGTCCTTTTTAAACTCTGTTAAGATGGATACCGAATAAGGAATAATGCCCTAAACTCTTGAAGTTTCCATATTTATATCTGAAAAATCTCCACTTTACCAAGGCCAATGTGGTATTCCTGGAAAAAAAATGAAAACTACACATTTGATTTATGGATTTCTGTCATTCATTCATGTCATAATCCTAAAAGCTACCTTTATTCCACAACTTTCCACCACTTCTTTCTAAGAAAAGGGCATATGAAAAAGGTGGTTTTTTTTTAAAGGTTATAGCCTTCAAAAACTTGAAATATAAATTTGAATGAGCCAACAATTAGAAAATGTTCCCCTACTACCATCTGACATTCCCAGTTTATCATTCTATTTAATACTCTTTTGTAACATCTAACACCCTTCACCTAACAAGGTCAAAGGTTCCTTGAACACTGTTTTATAAGCTGCTTACAAAGACAATCCCTGTGGAACCTGAGGATGCCACACCAACAGAATGCAGGTCACTGTGATACGGCAGACCACTCTGCAAAGTCAAAATTGTAGTTCGCTTAACGCTGACAGCTTCTTTCCAGAACTCCCTCCCCGGCCCCGGCCTCCCCCCCACCCCGCCCCAAAGAGCCCCAAAGAATGGGAAAGTGTCGATTTTATAAGACGTCTGGCACTATTTTCTTCAAAACTTAGCTTTTATCTGATTCCTGGAAGGTCACCTCGGTACTCCCAGGGCTCAGGATGCAGCACCTGAGTTTTTGACCATGGGCGTTGTCTCCTCAACCTGTGACCTTCAGGCCTCTGGACGGCTTTCACACCACGGAAGGCACCATCCCTACCACTGCCACTGAATCAGACACGGCGGCTCAGTGGCGGCCCGGCCGCGCCCCCAAACCACTGTTGGCGACGCCGGCCGAGCCCGGGGCCGCGCTCAGAAAGGCTGAGCGACCGCCCCACCGAGGTCACCTAGGACCAACGCCCCGTTGGGCTCGGTCCACCCCGCCTGCCCGAGCCCCGCTCCTGTTCTGACTTCAGCCCACACCGCACCCCGTCCACCAGGGAACTTTCCAGAACCCTGGCCCTCTCTGGGAAGTCCCAAGTCACATCCAGGAGGGAACCCCAATTTGTTTATTGAACGCCTATGCTGAGCTCAGGGATGGGCTGGCACGCGGAGGAGACCCTTCGCCCTGGCCTAAGGAAGCGCCGGCGTTCCAGCAGCTCGGGCTGGGACCCGTCCTCCAGGAGGACCAACAGCGAGGCAGCAAGGAACCGGGAGAACCGCACCCCCAGCCCCCATGTCCCCTCTGCCCGCTTTTACCTCGCCGGACCCCACCAGGGCCGCCGGACCCCACCAGGGCCGCCGGAGCCAAAATTAGAAACGAGCGCGACGCGCGCTCATGTGCTCTCCACAGAGCGGGGCCAGGGCCGCAGCCCGGGTGAGTCAAGGCTCCGCCCCCACCCACCGAGGACATAATCTGTACAATTTTTAATGTAAAGTATACCTGAATGTAAACTGGCTTTAAAAATGAATCTTCTCAGGGCTTCCCTGGTGACGCAGTGCGGGCTCGTGCCCCAGCCCGGGAAGATCCCACATGCCGCGGAGCGGCTGGGCCCGTGAGCCATGGCCGCTGAGCCTGCGCATCCGGAGCCTGTGCTCCGCAACGGGAGAGGCCACAACGGTGAGAGGCCCGCGTACAGAAAAAAAAAAAAAAAAAAGAATCCTCTCCATAGATCCATACATGTATATACACACAACATTCTTCCTGTAATTTCTGTATGTTCCCAGACCACAGAAGTTCACACACCCTGGATTAAGAACTGCTGGACAAAATGACTCGTAAGAGCTTTCCAATATCTCACAATATCTTTTTCTCTGAAGAAAAAACAATTCTGGAATCACAAGGTAATTACAAAGTCAATAGGGAAAAATTAGTCCCCCAAATTCCATTCATTCCCATTTCACCTATAACATAAACCAAGAAACACACACACACGGTCTTCCTTGGAGGTTACCTGCAAAGGTTAATAACATCTTTATCTGTGCCCTGTGGAGCAGAGGCGGAAGTTAGGGAACTCATTGTAAAGAACAACATGGACTGGATATGGCTGCTAGCCAGAGGAGACACAGCATGAAACAGAAGCCCTGGTTTGGAGCCTCAGTTTTATCACTAACAAGCTGAAGAACCCTAAAGGAATTTTGGAATCAATCAGGCCAACTGTCTCATTTCAAAGATCAACACCCTGAGTTCCAGAGAAAGGGATTAACTGGCTCAAGGTCAAATAGCAAGTAAGTAGCAGAGCCTGAGTTAGAACCCTGTTTTACCAAACCTAACTGTTGTGCACCCTGTTGTTTTGTTTGGCCAGTGTCTATTTTCTAGGAATTTCTTCTTTGTCCCATTATACACAGGGCTATAGTAGAGCTGCTATATTCCTTCAAAACAACCCACACTACCAGGCCTACAGTTTATGGGTCTAGAGGGAGAGGTGAGCAGGGAGAGGGGAGAGGAAGGAGAGGAAGAGGAGGAGGAGCAGGAGGAGGGAAGAGAGAAAGATTCCATCTGTTTCTTAAATTTTATTTATTTATTTATTCGTATTTTTTTCCTGTTAGAAGTTGGTCTTTTGAAGTTAGTTTTTTTGTTGTTGTTGATTTTTCATTGAGGTATAGCTGATGTACAATATTATACAAGTTTCAGGTGTACAACAGTGATTCACAATTTTTAAACGTTATATTCCATTTTTAGTTATTATAAAATACTGGCTATATTCCTTGTGTAGTCCATCTGCTTTTAGATGCTTGTACAAGGAGCCTGTGGCAATGGCCATTACCTGCAATGGTCTGGAAAATCCCTAAATCAGAGGTACCCAAGGACTAGGCCTGCGAATCAGCTTACAGATTATTTCTATAGAGCTTTTGAGAGTTCGGAGAATATTCAAGAAGGAATTTAGTAGAAGAAATTAGAAACATAGGCAGGATGAGCTTAGACGTCAGCTTTAGTGGGGTTTTTTGGGGGGGATATGTCTCCTCAGGCAAGGGAAACAAAAGCAAAAATAAACAAACTGGACTACATCAAACGAAACAGCTTTTGCACAACCAAGGAAACCAACTAAATGAAAAGGCCATCTACTGAATGGGAGAAGATATTTGCAAATGATATATCCAATAATGGGTTAACATTCAAAATATGCAAAGAACTCATACAATTCAACATCAAGAAAACAAACAACCTGATTAAAAACAGAGTATATGAACAGACATTTTTCTAAGGAAGACATACAGATAGCCAACAGACACATGAAAAGATGTTCAACATCACTAAGCATCCAGGAAACACAAATCAAAACCACAAGAGGGGGCTTCCCTGGTGGTGCAGTGGTTAAAAATCCACCTGCCAATGCAGGGGACACAGGTTCAAGCCCCGGTCTGGGAAGATCCCACATGCCGCAGAGCAACTAAGCCTGTGTACCACAAGTACTGAGCCTGCGCTCTAGAGCCTGCGAGCCACAACTACTGAGCCTGCGTGCTGCAACTACTGAAGCTTGTACACCTAGAGGCTGTGCTCTGCAACAAAAGAAGCCACTGCAATGAGAAGCCCGCACACTGCAACAAAGAGTAGCCCCTGCTCACTGCAACTAGAGAAAGCCCACGCACAGCAACGAAGACCCAACACAGCCAAAAATAAATAAATAAATTTATTTTTTTAAAAAAACCACAATGAGATATCACCTCACATCTGTCAGAATGGCTATCATCAAAAAGACCACAAATAGCAATTGTTAGCTAGGATGTGGAGAAAAAATAACCCTCACGCACTGTTGGTGGGAATGTAACTGGTGCAGCCACTATGGAAAACAGTAAAGGGGTTCCTCAAAAAAATTAAAAACAGAACTACCACATGACCCAGCAATTCCACTCCTGGGCATATATCTGAAGAAAATGAAAATACTAATTAGAAAAGATATATGTATCCCTATGTTCATAGCAGCATTATTTAAATAGCCAAGATATGTAACCAACCCAGTGTCCATCAATAGATAAATGGATAAAGGAGATGTGATATATGTACAAAACATAAACAGAGTTACAGATACAGAGAATAAAAAGGTGGTGGCCAGAGGGGAGGAGGGTTGGGGGAGGAAATAAATAGATGAGGGAGACTAAGAGGTACAAACTTACAGTTGCAAAATAAATGAGTCATGGATATGAAATGTACAGCGTGGGGAATATAGCCGATACCTATGTAATATCTTTGTATGGTATTACATAACTAGATTTATCATGGTGAACATTTTGGAAATGTACAGAAATAGCGAATCACTGTTGTGTAACAGGAACCAAAAATAGTGTTGTAGCTCAATTATACTTCAAAAACAAAAAAAAAAAAATACAAACAAACTCATGGATAAAGAGATCAGACTTGCGGTTACCAGAGGCGGGGGTCGGGGGAGGGGGAACTGGATGAAGGCAGTCAAAATGCACAAGCTTCCAGTTATAAGACAAATAAGTACTAGGGATATAATGTGCAACATGATAAATATAATTAACACTGCTGTATGTTATATATGAAAATTGAGAGTAAATCCTAAGAGCTCTCATCATAAGAAAAAAATTTTGCCTATTTCTTTAATTTTGTGTCTATGTGAGATGATAGATGTTCACTAAACTTATTGTGATAATCATTTCATGATATATGTAAGTCAAATCATTATGCTGTACACCTTATACATTGCTTTATGTTAATTATATAATATTAATATTATATATTGTATATATAATATATTAATATTATATTATATATTATATATACTAATATTATATTATAAGATATAATATATAATATATATCTTATAATATATAATATAGTATGTTATATAATATATTATATATAATATATAGAATCATATTATATATCTTATATATTGTATATAATTATATAATATATTATAAAATATATATTATATATATTATACATAAAACTGGAAGAAATGATAAAAGAAAAAAAAGGTGTTTAGTCCAGAAACCATGAAAAACTTATGAGGAAAATTAAACCTAATGGTGGCAACAAAGTGTTATGTGACAAAAAAAGGAATACCTCTGAAGCTAAGATTCCTTATTTTAACTACATTGTTCATCATATGGTCATCCTATTAGCAAAAATTAGAAATCATCTAAATGTTCAAAATGGGAAAAGTGTTCAATAAATTTTGATGTAGCCCTATGAAAAAATATGATATAGACATTAAGTAATCCTGCCCTAGAAGAATCTTTGATTTGGCCATTGCTTTCCAAAAATGTTGTTTAAACAACATAATATACAACTATATAAAACATAATAATCCCAATTCAGTTAAAAAAAAGAGAGAAATACCTATTTAGATTTATATGCATAGAAAAAAGACTGGAAGGAGAAAATATGCTAACAGATGTCATCTCTAGTGAGTCAGATCATGAATTTATTTCAATTGGTCCCTGGTTGCCTAACAGAAATAAGGACAGAGAAAAATAGCTTTCTCTATTTCCACCCAAACCCTCCAATTAAATTCAACCCATCAAATGCCAGCTTTCTTAAAAAGAAAGCAGGGCTTATTTATTGGAGTTGCAGACAAATAAAGAAAAGTTGGCATCAACTTTGTTTTTCTAAATGTTCTACTCTTGGTCCCAGGCAGGACGTTTTCAAGATCCTAAGCATCACCCTCAAGCTAATTAATCAACTTAAATCACCCTTTGTGAGTCCAGTTTGCCTTGCTCCCAGGTTCCTGCCAAAGATGCTTGTTCTGAGGAAACCAAAGCGGTCAAGGTAGCTTCAATGTGCCCTCCGATCAAATGAAGGTAACCTGTAGCATCCCAGCCCATTACCTGGGCTTTGTCCTCTCATAGTACCCACCTTGCTCCTATCATCACTGGTCTCCCTCTCCCAAAATTGACTCTACAGAAGCAAGGGCATAGTTTTCATTGGTTATTTACTCATATCTAACAACCTGATGGGCACATCTACCATCCAATCAGAACAAGTACAGGCAACAGCTCTAGAGAAGTGTTCTGGAGTCCTCCTCTGAGTTTGGCATTAACCTTTTAGTTCTGGATCATGGGGAGCGTCAGGGACATGGTCTTTAAGGAGGACCAGGTCAGCAGGAGTCCTGGGGAGGGATCAGGTGGGTCTCAGAGCAGCATGTATTACCAACCACAGGGATGTAATTCAACATTTTTAACAACCACTAGGGTCACATCCGTGTACAGTACCACCCAGAGACTGACAGGAAGGGTCCTGCTCGGGCCCCCACATTTTAGAAGACCTCACGTCAGAAAAAAATATATTCCTTGAAGAACACATGGGCACCTTTGTCCGTCAGTGTTCAACACTGTAGCAAGCATGGCCCGTTCCCTAAATACCTGCTTTTTGGACCAATGCCATTCAGGCTCCAGGGAAGCATTTCTGCTCACCTCTTGCCCCATATCCTTGAAGAGATGGCTGAGTCCGAATGCCACGAAGGTTTGTGGGTCGTGGCTCTGCTGACATCAAAGACAGGAAGGCAGAGTGCAGGAGGGTTTGTGTGGTAGGAATGCTTACGTTAGAGAAAAGACTAATTAATTTGTCAAATCCTTCCACAAAGATAGCATAAATGTGATAGATTCTTAAATAATGAAGTGTAATTTCCCAGTAGTGCTGAGGGTCCATTTTCTTTTTGCTTCTTTGTGTTCTGTTATTCACAAATTAGCATGGTATTCATAATTGTACACGGTGACTAACGAATATTTGCCATATTAAACAATTCATCTGTATGTACTATCATGAAAAGATGGCCAAAATGTCTTAAGTAAAAAAATAAGATGCAGAATAGTATGTACATTATGTTCCCCTTTTTTTTTTTTTTTTTAAGTTCATATACACAGAGATACACAATTTGAACAAAGTAAATTTCTGGACTTTCTGTCTGGAATTTTCTCTTTCTGGGGGTCCATTGAGAGGGCATCTTACTGTATTTCATGCTCTTCTAAAGTGTTTGAATACTTTTTACCGTTCATAGATTACTTTTTCAATTTCAAGAAGTAGTATTTAATAAAAAAGAAATTCCTTATACAATGAGTAAATTCATTTTCTTTTTTATCTATTTTCTGATTTTTCTGCATTGAACCTGTATTATTTAGTAACGACTAAACAATTCACTTCTAGTGAATTCATAAAAGCTATAAAAGTTATAGTCACTAGTCACTTTCCCTCATTAGCCCAATGTGCTTCCACAGGATTTTCTGTCTCTATAGCTCAGAATGTGGGTTTCTGGTTATGCTGCGAAAGGAAGCCACGGTGCAGGGTGTGTGGATGAGAGAGAGACACAGATACAGAGACAGAGGCTGACAAAAACAGAGACAGAGAGACAGACAGAGAACAATCACAACAGCTGCCACAATCTCCCCAGAGTAAACCCAGGAAAGCAGCAAAGATAACATCTCAAGAAAAATGTTTCCACCTGGGGGTGTCCAGAGAATCTTCCTGGCATCACCCCTATGGAAATCACAACTCCAACACTGCTTGGGGAGCCTGGCTAAGAGAAGCTGAGGCAGAAACATAGTCCCAGCAGTTGATGGTCAGTTCTTATCAGCCTTCAGACTGCAGAGGCCACTCACACCCGCCAGCTTGCTAAAACCTCCCCTGTGCCTAAGCTTCCCAGTCATCCCAGCACACACTGCCGGCCCCCTAGCTTTGCATACAAGCTGTCTAAAACTCTGAAACCAAAGCAAGAAGTCTCCACAGTCCTGAGTTTCAGACCTCCAGCTCCAAACCCTTCTCTTTAAAAAATGCCTATTAGCTCCATTTCATCTCATCTCATTCTAAAACCCACTAATTCACTGGGGGAAACAGAAGGCTTTTGATCTCTGATTGCCTGGCCATTCATAATAGATAACCTGCCTTGGGGGGAAAAAAAGTCACCATTAGCTGTTCCATTTGATATGCCCCAGAGCTTCAATTATGGAACCCTACTAGTGGAACAGAACTTTATTCTAATAAGGCGAATCAATAACGGATGAGGGGGCAGGGAAGAGCAAGCGAGAGACAGAAAAAAACAGAGAGATAGAGACCAAGAGTCCAACCAACAGACATAGAGGGAGGAGTTAGAAACAGAGAGAGGTGAATGGATCAAACCTCCAACAGCCAAAGCATCACCTAGGAAGGTTTTAAGCACAATCCTGGTTGTTTTCCAAACTCAGACTCGGTAAAAACTGCCCCGGGACGTCTTACTTCCTTCATCACAGATAAAAATGGGAAGCAGGGCTTCCCTGGTGGCGCAGTGGTTGAGAGTCCACCTGCCGATGCAGGGGACAAGGGTTCGTGCCCCGGTCTGGGAAGATCCCACATGCCGCGGAGCGGCTGGGCCCGTGAGCCATGGCCGCTGAGCCTGAGAGTCCGGAGCCTGTGCTCCACAACGGGAGAGGCCACAGCAGTGAGAGACCCGCGTATCGCAAAAAAAAAAAAAAAAAATGGGAAGCAGGGCTTCCTTTTCCTAACAGTTCCACAACTGCCTAGACCCTCTCAGCAATGACCTTCCAGTGTGCAGAGCCACTATCTTAAAGGCCTTGGCAGCCGGCAGCCTTGAGAGTGAGCAGTAATGGGGAGTCCGTGCACACTTCAGGATGCTTACGTCATAAAAGTTTAAGTGTAAAGCAGATAAGATTGGGGGGAAGGAAGTGTGGGGAGGTGGTTCACGGGGAGTGGGGGAGAAACCTGGGAACAAGTTCAAAGGAAACACACTTTACTACCAAGGACTTTGAAGTAATCAGCTCTTCTTTAAAGACAGCTCTGTTACTAGGTCATTTATATGTGTCTTGGGTACAATTTCACTACTCAAGAAATATGTGTACAATGTTCAAACACATCAGTTCTGGTGATAGGGGAATGCTTAAGATATCTGAGTAGAAGGTGCTCTTCTGGAATATTCTGTTGCAATGCAAAACACCAAATACACACACACACACACACACACACACACCCCAAGTGACCTGACCCCAGGATATTTTCAGAGGCATCCAAAAGCCCCAACAGGGTGATTGCCCATACCAAATCTTATGTATAGAGGCTCAGTAGGAAAGAAAGTTGGAATTCAACCCGCACAAAAGACAGCCTGCAGAACAGGGCTATGGCGTCTACTTAATTCCTATCAATTTGCTTTGAAAAGCCTGACACAGACATCTTTGAGCCCTGAACAGGGTAACTGCAGCTCTCCTCAGAAAATTTGATCAGCAAGCTATCTGCATTCGAAGTCCAAATCTCTTAATCGTGGGTACCATGTTTTCAAATAATGATACCACCTGGAAATTGTACAGCACTTTGTTTTTAAATTGCCTTCACCCACCTGGTCTCCCAGTGCTAGCAGCCAGGCAGGGCAGGACACGGAGAAGGAAGCCACTCAAGGCAATGTTGTGCCTAAGGCCACACACGTGAGAACTGATGTCCCAACTCTACATGTGGTTGAGTCAGGGACAACTGACTCCACGGATCTTTCTGCGATGCCCAGAAAGCCTTGTACGTTGACAGAACCTCACATTTTAAAAGTCACTACTCTGCTGGCTCGCATGGGCATTCACATTCACTACCTCTGCTCCTCCTTCGTTCTGCCTGGAACACTTTCCCCCGGGGAATAGCCACTCGTTATTCACATCTTGGCTCAAATGTCATCTCTCCAGAGAGGTCTTCTCTAAGTACCATTTCTAGGGGTAAGTCTTCACTCTGACATCCCTTGCTTTATTGCCTACATAGAATTTAGCACTTTCTGAAATTATTTTCTAAACTGGTGATCATGTTAATCACCTGTTCCCCCAGCAGAACCATGAGGACAGGAACCCTGCCTAGATTGTGCCCCACTATATCCCACATGCCTAGAACAGTGCCTAGTATACAGTAGGTGCCCCCAAATATTTTCTGAATGACTAACCTATTTCTCATTAATACTCATAACCAACCTTGTATAACAAACACAAAAGCATTGTTATTCCCATTTTACAGATGAGGAAACTGAGGCCCAGAATGATTGACTTGTTCAAGATCTCAGCTAGAAAGTGACAGAGTTGAGAAAAGAGCCTGGGTCTTTGACATCCAGTCCACTGCTACCTGCACTATATAGCTTTTTTATACCAAAAGTTTGAGAAGTGAGAAATTCTTATTAATCAAGAATTACTTTACATACCATTCATTTATTCAACAAAAGATTCTGAGCAGTTACTAAATCCAAGAAATATATTAAACACTATGGGAGATAAAAGGATATAGGCAAGATATATTTCCTGCCTTCAAGGAACTTACCATCTTTTAGGGGAGTTAAAATAAGCACACAAAAATCAATAAAATAAAACCGAAAGTTGTAAGTGCTGTTATGGACTGAATTGTGTCCACCCCAAAATCCAAATGTTGAAGTCTGAACCCCCAGCACCTCAGAATGTAACCTTACTTGGAGATAGGGCATTTTAAAGAGGTAAAGGTTCAATGAGTTCATACGGGTGGCCCCTAAACCACATAACCATATCTGGAGATGGGCTTCAAAGAATGATTAAGTCATACAGAGACTGTATGACTGTCATACAGAGTGAAGTAAGTCAGAAAGAGAAAAACAAATACCATATGCTAACACATATATATGGAATCTAAAAAAAAAAAAAAAAGGTTCTGAAGAACCTAAGGGCAGAACAGGAATAAAGATGCAGATGTAGAGAATGGACTTGAGGACACGGGGAGGGGGAAGGTAAGCTGGGACGAAGCGAGAGAGTGGCACAGACATATATACACTACCAAGTGTAAAATAGATAGGTAGTGGGGAGCAGCCGCATAGCACAGGGAGATCAGCTCAGTGCTTTGTGACAATCTAGAGGGGTGGGATAGAGAGGGTGGGAGGGAGGGAGATGCAAGAGGGAAGATATATGGGGATATATGTATACTTATAGCTGATTCACTTTGTTGTACAGCAGAAACTAACACAATATTGTAAAGCACTTATACTCCAGTAAAGATGTATGAGGCCATTAGGGTAGAGCTCTAATCCAGTAGGACTACTGTCCTCATAAGAAAAGGAAGAGACACCAGGGAAGCTAAGGAGAGAGGCCTCAGGAGAAACCAAACCTGCCTACACCTTGATCTTAGACTTTTAGCCTCCAGAACTGTGAGAAAATTAATTTCTGTGTTTAAGTTACTTAATTTTTGTCTCTCTCTCCTCTTCTTATAAGGACATCAGTCACACTGGATTACTAGCCCACCCTGTTCCCACATAACCTCATTATAACTTAACTAATTATATCTACAACAAAGCTATTTCCAAATAACATCACATTCTGGAGGTCAGGACTTCAACATATCTTTTGGGGGGCGGGGGGGAGATACAATTCAACCCATAACAATTGGCTGGTTCAATCTTACTCAAAAAGACTCTTTCTAAAACTTTTTCCAGGGCTTCCCTGGTGGCGCAGTGGTTGAGAGCCCGCCTGCCGATGCAGGGGACATGGGTTTGTGCCCCGGTCTGGGAGGATCCCACATGCCGCAGAGCAGCTGGGCTCATGAGCCATGGCCGTTGAGCCTGCGCGTCCGGAGACTGTGCTCTGCAATGGGAGAGGCCACAACAGCAAGAGGCCCGCGTACCACACAAAAACATAAATAAATAAAAATAAAACTTTTTCTGGAATTAATGGAAAAGATAAACCTCACAGGCTTGGGGCTTCCTGATAGTGCAGGGGTTGAGAATCTGCCTGCCATTGCAGGGGACAAGTGTTCGATCCCTGGTCCAGGAAGACCCCACATGCTGCGGAGCAACTAAACCCGTGCACCGCAACTACTGAGCCTGTGCTATAGAGCCCATGAGCCACAACTACTGAGCCTGAGTGCCACAGCTACTGAAGCCTGCGCGCCTAGAGCCCATGCTCTACAACAAGAGAAGCCACCGCAATGAGAAGCCCACGCACCACAACGAAGAGTAGCCCCCACTCACTGCAATTAGAGAAAGCCTGTGTGCAGCAACGAAGACCCAATGCAGCCAAAAATAAATAATTTTTTTTAATTTAAAAAAATAAACCCCAGGGCTTCCCTGGTGGCGCAGTGGTTGAGAGTCCGCCTGCCGATCCGGGGGACGCGGGTTTGTGCCCCGGTCCCGGAAGATCCCACATGCTGCAGAGCGGCTGGGCCCGTGAGCCATGGCCGCTGGGCCTGCGCGTCCGGAGTCTGTGCTCTGCAACGGGAGAGGCCACAACAGTGAGAGGCCCACGTAATGCAAAAAAAAATTAAAATAAAATAAACCCCACAAGGCTTGATGTAAAGATTATGTTAACACAGAATGGTCAGGGCCCCACCAGCGGAAAGAGACTGGCAGAAAGCAGAGCCTGAAGAGGGCGAGATAGAACAAGTCCTGATGGCTTTCTCTGAGCCCCTGGATCCACCCACGCCTGATGCTGGATTTCCTCAACAAAAAAAAAAAAGAATGGAGCAGGCCAGAGCCACTGCCATCGCCATGACCCGTGGTAACCAGCACGAGCTCACCTGCCAGAAGAACACGAAAAAGCAGATCGACTTGGTTAAGGGAAAGCGCCGAGCTGACGGGCTTTCTGCTGCCACCTGCAAGCAGAGGGACTTGGAGATCTTGTAGTAGAAACAGAAAAAGGCAAACGAGAAGGAGGAACCCAAGTAGCTTTGTGGCTTCGTGTCCAACTCTCTTGACCTTCGCCTGTGTGCCTGGAGCCAGTCCCACCACGCTTGCGTTTTCTCCTGTAGTGCTCACAGGTCCCAGCACCAATGGAATTCCCTTTGCCCTGAGTCTGCAGCGAGTCCCTTTTGTGCTTCCTTCCCCTCAGGTAGCCTCTCTCTCCCTGGGCCACTCCTGGGCGTGAGGGGGTTACCCCTTCCCAGTGTTTTTTATGCCTGTGGGGCTCAGCCCAAAGTATTAAAAGTAGCTTTGTAACTGAAAAAAAAAAAGAAACTTTTTTTTTTTTTTGGTGAGAAAAAGAACCATCCAAAATTTATTCTCCAACAGACAGCATCAGCAGGTAAAAACTACAGCGGTTTCTCCGTAGATCATACATTCACAAGGCATTATTACCTTAACAAGTGAGAAAGCCTCTGGTGTATTTTCTGTAATAATATCCACTTCACAGTGTAAACAGGTACTATTACTGTGTTCACTTACAATTCCAGAAGGAAAGGCACAACTTGGCAAAACAAATTTTTTTTGGATCCTGAAGTCAGGTGCAATTACCGAGAGACAGACTTGAGAACAGTCGCAATCCACTTTTCCACATAGAAGGGCAAAAACTTCACCCAGAAATGTGGGTCTTTCTTTCTCCTTCCTTGTTAAATCCTCAAAAGTAACGCTTCATCATCTGCTCAATATCACATATACAAAAGAGGGATTAAGAAAAAAAGAATCACAACAACATCTTGAACTTCCAGCTGCTCCCATCAATACATCAACTTTTAGGTTTACAACTGGGCCTAGGAACACTTCAGTGGTCATCAAATAAGAAAATAGAGACTATAGCTACAAAAATAACACATGAATGAGGTAGATAAATCAAAGCTTTCACATCCAGTACTTGCCTGTTCCAACTTTGTAGCCTTCATGCAATACTCAGAAGAAAAAAAAATCTTCATAATTACTTGGCATAAGTGACAATCAAGGAACTTCTGGCACAAATTAGTATAAGAAGTTATTAGTTATTAGACTTAACTGAAGTAGGGGTTAAGTCTGTAGAAGTGAAAAAGAAACATCATTCCAGGTAGGAATGCTTGGCATATAGTTAAGTGCTCAATTATGATTTTTTAATGAATGATTAAGGAAATGGAATGATAGAAGACCATATATGTTTGGGGAGAACCAAGAGACCAATTTGACTACAGGGATCTCACTGAGATTCTGTACACTTTATTTTTATTTTTTCTAATTTTATTGAAGTATAGTTGATTTACAATGTTGTGTTAATTTCTGCAGTACAGCAAAGTGCCTCAGTTATACATATATATTCTTTTTCATATTCTTTTCCATTATGGTTTATCATAGGATATGAAATATAGTTCCCCATGCTATACAGTAGGACCTTGTTGTTTATCCATTCTATACATAATAGCTTACATCTGCTAACCCCAAACTCCCAATCCATCCCTCCCCCAGGCCCCCTCCCCTCTGGCAACCACACCTCTGTCTGTTCTCTGTATCTGAGTCCATTTTGTAGATATGTTCATCTGTACACTTAAAATGGGAAATTGTATGTTATGTGAATTGTATCTTAATAAATCTGTTTAAAAAATTGTCAAAAAAAACCCAGTTATTCAGGTTATTACATTCTCTGTTCATTAATCCAATATAATTGGATAACTTAAAACCAACAGTCCCAACTAATAAAGAAAATAGAATCAGTAAGATTTGAGAAGCACACGACAGCAGGAAAAGGAAAGACAAAGCTACCTCCAAACCCAAGTTATTGGGAGGAAGTAGGGACAAGAATGGACAAAGGGAAGTCTATAGGAAGAGTAAGTTTGAGAGGGAAACTAATGAGGTTGGTTTTGGATTTCTTGAGCTTAATATTCTAGGATGACATGAATGGAGCTATATTCTATAGGACATAGGAAACATAAGATCAGGATCCATGGGAGAAAGATTATTACCTGCCATAAGTGTGATTTGTGCTAACACAGAGAGGTGAGTCAGAGTTCAGTGCAGGAAACCGAAGTCACTCTACGTGTCAAGCAGGAGATTTAATACAGGGAATTAATTACTCAAAAAGAAAAAAAAAAAAAAAAAAAGAGCACTGGAAGGCTAGAAAGGGTAGAAGTCAGGGGGTCTCCAAGGGACTGGGGAGATCAATGACATGCTACCACAGCTGCAATCCTACCTGCTGCCACCCCTGCCCCTAAAGTCCCTGGAGGCTGGTGGCTAGGCACTGGGATGCTGAGTGAGTCACCATGGCGGCCTCTTAACACATTTCTACCACCTTGACTCTCAATGGCCATGGCTGCAGAGAGATCTCATGCAAGGGCAATGAATTGGGGGAACTTATCTTGCATCTGGAATCCTAGCTGCAAGAAAGATGAGTTACCTTTCCAATCTCTCCAGGTAGAAGGAAGAGGAAATGGCGATTGAGAATGCCAAGGCATGGCTTCTACCGCAAGGGATACATGAATACGAAGACAAACTAGGTAAAAGAGCAACTAATTGTCAGTGTGATCACTGTACAGCTTTCAACAAGTGCTTTCACACACTGAGTCCGTTTCCCCATCTCTAAAATGAGGCAACTGAACTAACCAATTTGTAAGGTCCTCTTCAACCCGGCTCTTTTAGATGTCTGTGAAAGCCACTCGAGTCCTGACCTAGAGTTAAACAATTTTCTTCCTGGGAGTATTATCTTCCCAGCCAACAGACCAGCCCTACACATCTGAACATAATCATTAAACACCTGGCAAGAAGTGCCACCCCCACATACAGTTTGATAACTCACATTCCATTCCAATTATGTTTCATAAGCAAGTACTTATTAGAATACAGTTGTTTCTCTGAGCAAGCAGGATTTTTAGAAGGGAAATTACAATGATTATCTTCCAGATATAGGCATGAATAATATAATTATTCCTCCTCTCTCCTCATTGTTATCGCTTCCCTTCCAGGCTGTCTTAGATGGGACGCTTCTAGCCAGTGGCTCAATGCAGTCACCTTTCCCACTTCTGGACCCTTTTGTCCCTTCAACTTAGGGTCCTCCCTATCTCTTTATCAAAACACATCTGTCCTGGGTCCTAGAGGAGCTTAGGGATTTAACAAGGGTCCTACTTATTACCTCTTCTTCTCTGACTTATGACTGCATGTGAAGTTGGAGGGAATTTGGTGGGGAGACAAGCAGCACACTGACAGTGAGGCAACCGTATGGTTTGGAGCATCTGTGACCTCTTTCTGGGTCTCTGAATCCCCACCTCTACATTAAGAGGATTGGACTAGACCAGGAATTCTTAACCTGGGATACATGGGCAAGCTTTGGGGGATTTAAGGATAAGCCTAAATCATATGAAGCAGGTCATGTGTGTAAGGAACATTCATGTCCCCAGTTTCTATTTGGGGGAATAATGTGGTCATATCAGCACCACAGCAGAGCAAGTGATCTCGCTAAAGCAATCAGTGCTCTCTATTTCCTGGCAAAGGTACTGGTTTGGAGATGAGCATGTGCCTAAAACTTACAACCAGATCAAATCTTGTGACTTTTATTGGGAATGCTAAAACAGAGACATTCTTTCCTGCTAGACATATACTATTAAGAATGAAGTGCCAGGAGCTTCTACCAGCCATCTTGGAACCCACAGGGGAGCCAGCCTTGGGATAAAGCTGACATTGTAGGAGGCAGAGCACAGAGACAGAAGAAATGAGTCTTGGCGAAACTGTTGAAGTGCTGGATCAAGGTTCACCTGATACCCCTAAAGTTTTTAATTACATAAACCAGTAAATTTCCTCCACTGTTTAAGATGCTCTGAATAGGGCTTCTTCTCTACCTTGAAATTAAAAGCAACTTAAATGATAGTATTATGTTTATCTGTGAAATGCTCTAAGGAGAGAAGCCACAGTTTTCAGGAGATCTTCAAAGGAATCTGTGAGCCCCAAAAATATCTTAAATCCTTAAACTAGGAAACTCTTTAAGGTCTCTCTGCAGCATTAGCATTCTGAAATCTTATGACTCTATAAAATTCTAAATTGTTGGTTTGACTAATAATGTGTAACCCGCACCATTCTAAAAATAGCTTTTTTAAAAATAAAGTTGATTTTTTTCCATTACAAAAGAAAAAGATGCTCATTATAGAAACTTGTAAACTATAGGGAAAAAAAAACTAAACAGAAAGACAACCACTGTTAATGTTTCTGAAGTTTCCAAGCAATTTTTAAATTTTTCTATGCATAATCTTAGGGAGATTTTCATACAGCTGAGTTCACACTATATGTGCAATTTTGTATCACACTTTTTTCACTTGACATTATCATATGGTTCCCACATCATTATAAACCCTTTGTAAACAGCCTTTTTAAATGACTTTTTAACATTCTGTTGAATGAATATTCTATAATTTACTTCATCATTCCCCAAATGTTGGGCAAAATGAGGTTGTGTCCAGGTTTTGTTTTTGGCTGTTTATTTTCTTGGGTTTTTTGTTCTGTTTTGTTTTTGCTATTCTATTTCCTTTTATAACAGAAGCCTCCTTGCTGAACGTAAAGGAAGGAGGCACCGGTCCTGGAGTGCCTATCACGATGTCAGACCTCGTGGGGAAAGAGGTGGAGCACCATCTGGACACAGGGCAGCCTCCGCCTTGCCATGGAGACAACTCTTGGGTCCTACATCAATCCAATGTTAAGGCACCTCTGTCCCTCCCATACTTCTTCCATTTGGATGGGGCGCCACAGGCAGCATTCCTGGCCTCTCTCCAACTCGAGATGGAGTGTCTGCCCTGATCAGTGAGCTTGGGAAGGAGCCCCTTTCACTGAGGACCAGCACAGCCCTCTGTTCCTTCCTGCTTGTTTTTAGCAGGTCAGGCCCCAGTTTGGGCAGCTCTGCAGTGATCCAGCTTTGTCTGTAACAGGGTGATCAGTCTCATTCTGTTGTCCAGCAATAAAAATTCCCTTTAATCTCCAAAATCTGTCTGATTGGGATAAAGGTGATATTTTGGTCACCTATCTCCTTAGGTTTTGTCTAATTTTTCCATTGGTTCAAGCAAAGATGCTATTTATCCAACCCCTTCAAAACTACAACTAAGACAACAATATCCTCCACTGTTGCTGCATTTCTTCTGTCCTCATCCCGCAAGCAGGCTGTTGGGATTTGGGATTCTGTTTAGAGGACTTAGCTGAAGGTAAAACTTCTTGCTACCTGTGGATCTTGGCAATCAGTACTATGCTCAGACAGATACCACAGATAATAGAATTTACTATTATTTGTAACAGCTACTCCACTCCTGTTTCTTGAGTGGTAATCATGCACCCTGCATTGTGTTAGATGCTTTACACACTTAGTTCAGGCTAACAAAAACCCTATGAGGCAGGTAGTCACCTCCATTTTACAAGTGAGGAAGTCACAACTCAGAGAGGTCCCGTAACACCCAGATTCACATCGGCAGCAGTGGCCAGGCTAGGATCCACACTTAGATTAAAGCCCATGCTGAAAGTCCATGCTCTTAACCTCTTGGCAGCCCAACGGGTTCCTCTGAGGAGGGGTCAGGACAGGGGTGGGCAAAGGAGGAAGGACCCCCATACTCCCTCAACACTCAGGCCAGGGAACTGCACCAGGCTCAGAGCCCCAGCAGAGATGTTACCTTTCCCGAGGACACCTCCACAGGGTCAGTGTGGTTTAAAGGGAACTGCGGGGGCGGGGGGGGGGCATGCTATTTATTTCGGGCTTCTGTTTTTTGTGGTAAAATTCATATAACATAAAACTCACCATTTTAAGTTGTACAATTCAGTGGCATTTAGTACATCCACAATGTGTGCAATAACCACCTCTATCTAGTTCCAGAACATTTTTATCACCCCAGAAGCATACCTTATTATGCAGTCATTCCCCATTCCCTCCCCACCCCCAGCCTCTGGCAAGCACTTATCTGCTTTCTGTCTCTATGGGTTTACCTTTTCTGAATATTTCATAAGAATGCAACTACCTACAGATTTCTCATGGGAGATAATAGCTCACAACTCATTCATTCTGTAGATAGGGAAGCAGTCCTCAAAGCACAGGGTAGAAAGAATTCTCCCCTCGCTACCTACCCTGACTTCCTACTTTGCCACTGGGCTGAGTACCCACCCCCTCTCCCTACCTCCCTTATACATTCACTCTAAAAAAAAAAACTTTCCCAACCAATGAGCCGATGACTAGGAAATCTAATGACTCAACCCTTCTTCTCCTGGCCCAAGAAGGTCAAGGCCAAAATGACAGAGTTTTAATCACAGTTTCAATTTCATTACTTGTGATTGGTCCATTCATATTTTCTATTTCTTCCTGGTTCAGTCTTGCAAGGTTACACCTTTCTAAGAATTTGTCCATTTCTTCCAGGTTGTCCATTTTATTGGCATAGAGTCACTTGTAGTAGTCTCTTAGGATGCTTTGTATTTCTGCGGTATCTGTTGTAACTTCTCCTTTTTCATTTCTAATTTTATTGATTTGAGTCCTCTCCCTCTTCCTCTTGATGAAGAAACAGTATGGAGGTTCCTTAAAAAACTAAAAACAGAATTACCATATGACCCAGGAATCCCACTACTGGGCAGATATCCAAAGAAAACCATAATTCAAAAAGACACATGCACCCCAATGTTCACTGCAGCACTATTTACAATAGCCAGGTCACGGAAGCAACCTAAATGCCCGTTGACAGACGAATGGATAAAGAAGATGTGGTACATATATACAATGGAATATTACTCAGCCATAAAAATGAACGAAATTGGGTCATTAGTAGAGACGTGGATGGATCTTGAGACTGTCGTACAGAGTGAAGTAAGAAAGAGAAAAACAAATATTGTATATTAATGCATATATGTGGAGCTTAGAAAAATGGTACAGATGAACCGGTTTGCAGGGCAGAAATAGAGACAAAGATATAGAGAACAAACGTATGGACACTAAGGGGGGAAAGTGTCAGGGGAGGGTGGGGTGGGGTGGGATGAATTGGGAGACTGGGATTGACATGTATACACTGATGTGTATAAAATGGATGACTAATAAGAACTTGCTGTATAAAAAAAATAATTAAATTAAATTCAAAAGTTAAAAAAAAAAAAAAAAAAGGAGACCAAAATGGCACTGATTATGTCAGAAGTTCAACAGTCCAAATAGCCTGGGCTCCTACAGGAGTCCTCAGTCAATGAGCACACAATTCCACTGTCATGTCCACCTCCACCCAAGCTAGCCTTCACCCTTGGCATAGGAACTCTGAACACTGTATACATTCTTATAATGTGTTATCTCTTCTTTCAAGACGAATTCAAGTTTTCCTGCGGTAGCTATGGCAGTGAGCAGTGAGCCTGGTTCATCATTACTGTCTGTGAATGGAGAAGGTTGGAGAAGGCAGAGGAGAACTTCAGAGTTACTCAAAATGAGACTGCCAGAGTACAGAGTAGGAGAGGCAGAGAAGGACTGACTGATGGGAAGGCAGGACCAACGAGGCCAACAGGGATGGAGGGATTCTGTGCTGGAAAAGGATTTCTACATCTTTCAGGACCATCCTGTGGAAATATGAATTGAGACAGAGACCACCTGGCTGTCTCTGGCAAATTAAACAGGCACACAGCATTTCCCTGGAATTTCTCTCCTGGTCCGCACCTGACATGAAGAAAAAGGTATTCACCAAGGACTTATAAATTCCAACAAGTTCCTAGGTAGGTTCCAAATTCTCTGCATCTCAGCCCAACAAGAGAACTACCTATATTCACATGACAGAGAAGGGGAAGGAGGGAGACGTAACAGGAGAACTGGGACAGATGAGACACAGCAACCCTTGTCCTTGGTCCTACTGTGTCCCCTCCTGCCTTTTCTGAGTGGCATTCTGTGAACCTGAATGTCAAGATCATGAAGGCTCCTCGCTCTCATTAATCATAGAACTCGTGTCATGCCCACCACCATCACCCACTCCCCCCCACCACACACACACACCTCCAGTATCACTAAGTCAGTAGGCAAACATGCAGGATCTCTTTGGGAGGTTACCGTTCAGTGGACTGGAAATACAGAAATGAGTGTTCTGTAGCTAACAATCCTAACCTGAGAGGCTTAACTGGGAGCACAGAACACTCCCCCCTCCACTGACACCCTGTTTTGTAGGGCTGCCACAACAAATTACCACAAACTGGGAGGCTTAAAATGGCATAAACTTATTGTCTCATAGTTCTAGAGGCTAGAAGTCCAAAATCAAGGCATTGACAGGGCCATGCTCCCTCCAAAATCTCTAGGGAAGAATCCTTCTCGGCCTCTTCTGGTTTCTGGTGGTTATTAGTAACCCTTGCCGTTCCTTGGTTTGTGGCAGCATCGCTGCAATCTCTGCCTCTGTTTTCACATGGTGTCTCACTGTGTGCCTGTGTACACATTTCCCTCTTCTTATAAAGACACCAGTCATTGGATGAGGGCCCACCATAATCCAGCATGAGCTCATCTTAACTTGCAAAGACCCTATTTCCAAATAAGGTCACATTCACAGGTTCAGGGAGTTAATACTTGAAGACATCTTTTGGGGTAACATAATTCAACCCCCCACACCCTCTAATAAGGACCAAACCAGAGGCCTGTGGCACGTTAACAATAGAAAGAGTTCCTATTATCAGTTCCTTGGACCTCAAAAATATATCATCATCGACACTACAAAAGATTAGTATTTATTTAGCACTTACCAAGTGCCAAGCGTTGTGCTATTTTACATGGATTTTCTTGTTAATCCTCAAATTGACTCTGTGAAGTAGGAACTATTATTAGTCCCATCTAGAAAGTGAAGAAATCGGAGCTTTAGAAAATTAAGTAACTTCCCCAAGAAATATAGTGATCGATCCAGGATTTGAACCCAACTCTCTCTGACACCAAAGCCCACCAAATTTCTTCCATGCTTTATTTTTCACGCCAAGCTGTACTATCTGGGGCAAGTAAGTACCCCTCTCTGGGGCTTCAGTAGCCCTATCTGTAAAAAAGATCAGTTCCCCTAGTTTTCTAAGGGCTCTTCCCGCTATGAGTCCAGAGCTCTTTGAGTCTTTTCACCCAGGGTAAACAACTACTCTGGCCAGCTGATCCACTTTTAAAATCCACTGCAGAAAGGTCTGCTCCCTGAGCCCCTCCCCACCCCTCCCCAGCAGCCAGACATCTTGCAGAGTGTGTTCATGCATGATTCAAATAAACAGGACTGCAAATAACTTTTCCAAACTCCAATACTGGGTTCTGACAGCCTCATCAGAAGCAGGAATCATTTCTATCTGCACATACTTCAGGGAGAGCCTAACTGACCCACAAGGAAAGACCAGCTCCGCCAGCAACACACATCTTTACAGCACTTGGGAAAAAAAAAAAAAAAAAAAAAAACTTGGATTTCTAATTTGTTTCTCATCAGCTGTGTGCTTCTGGAGCTAAGCAAGAAACATCAAGTACACAAAGTCTTTCACTTGACTTAAATGAAAGTTCAGGTTCCAATTCCGCATTTCCTGACTCCCTCCTCCCGGCATTTTTCCTCTGCTTTTCATTCCACTTTCCAACTAGGCCACATATGTGGGGCTCTAAACATCACCACAGGAGAGAAGCAAGCAAGGGAAAGGGATGGGGAATAACTAAAAGATTAGGGGCAGTAAAGGAGTTGGTGGAAACATAAAGAACATCACTAAGAGGAGCTGGACCCAAAATGACCACAAAATCACAAGATGAATCACATTTATTGGATGCTACTGGTTTCAGGCATATTTTCTCTTGTAAAGCTCTCAGCAACTGAGAGGCTGCTGTGTATGGTCCCACTTTACAGATGAAAAAACCAAGGCTCAGCTAGTAAATGAGATTCAGGACCATGTGTGGCTGATTCCAAAGCCTCTTGCTTCTACAATCCCAGAACCCCCAGGGACCACAAAGAATAAAACAGTCCCTGTTTTGCAGTTTACACTGCTATTGGTGTCACAGCTGCCAACTTCCAAGAGTATATTCTCTACTTTTTCTTATGGAGGAAGAGACAAGATTTTGTTTTAATGAAGCAATTAACAGATAAGATTACCTCAGATCCGGAGTCTCAGACAGAATCAACGCTTGTCAAGAAAGTGGTCATCTTCATTCTCCGTTCTCCTCCCTCTGGCTCCTGCGGCAACGTCAAAATCAAGGACTAAAGGATTGCTGAAACCTCTCAAAGTGACAAGATTTTACTCCCCCAAGCTACACTCCCCATCCCCTCCCAGCAGAAGTCACAAGTTGTGCAAACCTACGCTCGAGTCCTGGCTCCCTTAGCCTCCATCATCTGTACGGTGAGGGTGACACTGCTGTATACATCCTGAATCCCAGAGCTTCTCACTACGCCAATCCCTAAGGCCCTATCCAACCCCAATCTCCTGCAATAGCCACCTAATTTATCTCTTGCCTTTCATTCTTGCTCTTGCTCTTGCTCCCTATGGCCACGCTGTCTAGCCAGCAGACACAGCGATCTTTTTAAAATGTAAATTAAGTCACCTAACTGTCTTGATCAAAACCCTCCAGTGGCATCTCATCATGCCTAGAATTTAAAAAACGCTTTGTCGTGGGGGAATTCCCTGGTGGTCCCGTGGTTAGGGCTCCGCGCTTCCACTGCATCATTCTCCGCGGAGAATGAAGATGACCACTCTTTCCAAGCGTTGATTCTGTCTGAGACTCCAGATCTGAGGTAGTCTTATTCGTTAATCGCTTCATTAGAGCAAAGTCTTGTCTCCTCCTCCATGAGAAAAAGAAGAGAACACACGGTCCCGCGGTTAGGACTCCACGCTTCCACTGCATCAGGTACAGGTGACCAGGGAACTAGGATCCTGCATGCCACATGGCTCAGCCAAATAAAATGAAAAATAAGATAAAATAAAATAATAAAATAAAACAAAATACTCTGTTGTGGTCTCCAAAGCCCACTCCTGCGTGCTTCCCTTTACACTCTCCACCTTGATCCCTCCACGCCAGCCACGTGGGTGCCTTCTATGGATAGTTCCTGAAACTGCCAAGTCATAGCTGTCTGCACTAGCTGATCCTTCTGGCTGGCATTCTTTTTCCCAGAGTTTCACACACTTTCTTCCTCACTTCATCTGGGTGTCTACTCAAATGTCCCTTCTCTAGAGAAGCTTTCCCTCGCCTCCCCAATTGCAGCTTCCCTAGCAAACTCTAAAAACTTCTTTGCCTCTTTTTTTTTTAGAACATTTATCACTACTTAAAATTTTACATGAGTATAAATTGTTATGATTGGTCTCTTCCACTGAAATATAAGCTCCATGACAAAAGAAGTCTTGTCTATGTCGTTTATCCAATACTTGTCAAACAGTAGGTGCTTAATAAATATTAGTATAATGAATGAATGAGACCACATAAGTTTTGGCAAAGACTGCTAGCTGTCTCCAATATCCATTCTCCCCTCTTCCTTTAAGTAATCAAAACCCCAAGCTGTAGTTCAACACATTACCACCCACCTAAAGACTATGTTTCCCAGACTCCCTTGCAGCTAGGTGTGTCTATGTCACTAAGTTCTAGACAATTAGGGTTGCCAGATAAAATACAGGATGTCCAGTTAAATTTGAATGTCAGATAAACAACCAATAATTTTTTACTATAAGTATGCCCCAAATTAAAAGTCCAATAATTGTTTTAGTATAAGTATGCCCCATTAGGACAAGAAAAAGTATTGGTTGTTTATCTGACATTCAAATTTAACTGAGTGTCCTAAATTTCTGTTTCCTAAATCTGGCAATTCTATGGCCAACAGAATATAAGAGAAAGTAATATCCACAACTCCGAGGTCACACCCTTAAAACTAGGGGACATGTCCTTACTTTCTTTTCCCCTCCTTGTTGGCTGAAACAGAATCGTAGAGGAGATGTGAGTCATCTTTGACCCTGTAGACCAGGAGTCCAGGCCCTGGGCTGATATGATAGAACAGTGCTGCTCTGCTCCCCAGATCCACCTGCTAGCTCAGACTTGTACATGAGAGAAAAACTACCTTCTGCTTCATTAAAGCCTCTGTTATTTTGTTCTCCATTAAAGCAGCTAAATCAATATCAGAACAAATGCAAAATTATGAATGAATTATGGTAATTCGTGTGCCTGCTAGATCATCAAAAAGCCTCAATAAATGTTTATTTCCTCTTCTCCTCACTAACAGCGTTGTCCCCTCTTTACCAAATTTCACAGCCCTGTTTTGAAGGAATTTGGCATCTTCATACTTTATCAGCAGCTCTTGCAAGTGCAGACTGTTTCAAAGCGGGGCTGCAGGAATTCAGCAGCCAGCAGAGGCTATGCACCCTCTTGGCCTCTGAGGAGAGGGGCTCAAGGCAAAGCTTATTCATAGGGTAAAATTAGGCAAAGGGAGGGACCAATAGGATTTTCAGTTCTCCCAGCATTGATTGCCAGCTGCCTGGAGAAGCTCTGGAGTTCCCTGACACACAGTTCTGAGCCCTGGAAATTCTCACCTATGGAAACCCAGGGAAGAGAGAAGCAGCTGAGAGTCCTTCTGCACAGGTGTCACCATCAGCTCAGCCACAGCCACAGACGCCCAGACCGGGGAGAAACCTCCGGGTCTCTGTGGCAAGTTCTCTCCTCCACGCCCATCCACTGCTCCCCACACCTTCAGATGGCTGGTCTCTGCTCCAATGTCACCTCTTTAGAGATACCTCCTCTGGCCACTCCATCTAAAGGAGAAGCCTCTGTCACCCTCCATTCCTGCCTTGAACTTTACAGCATCTATCTCTTCCTATTGATATTATATATCTACTGGGTTATCGTCTGCCTTCCCCACTGAAAGGTAGGCTCCCTGAGGGCAGGGAATTTGTCTCTCATTCACTGCTTTACACCCAGCATCTCAGACAGTGCCCAGGCGATGAGGAGGTACTGGATAAATACTTTTGAATAAACAAACAAATAGAAGATAGATATGGATACAGATATAGATATAGATGTAGATGTAGATATAAATACAGACATATCGGGGTCACCAAAATGCCAAGCAGATTTTACCAATGGCTTCCAGCACAGGGTGACAGGAAAGTGACAAAACCTCCATGTGCATGATAATACTGATGTTTTGTTAAAGAAAACTCAGCTTTTAGTGTAAGGTTTGACTCCCTATTGACATAGAAACCTCTGCTGGGTAGAGGTAATGTTTGCACAGAATGTTAGAGCCAAAGGCATCTGAAGTTCAAGCCCCCGATGGGGAAACAGAGCCCAGAGAGATGATGGAGTCACACTAACAGTAGCAAGTAATATCTGCAAAGCACTTTTTAGTTTTGGAAGCATCTTCACTTCCTTATTTCTCACTTGATCCTCACACCAATTCTACTGGGCAAGTGGTGGTAATATTAACAGCATTATATTATTTACAATAGCCAAAGTATGGAAGCAACCTAAGTGTCCATCAACAGATGAATCAATAAAGAAAATGTGGTATATATATATATATATATATATACACAATGGAATATTACTCAGCCATAGAAAAGAATTTAAATTTTGCCATTTGCAGCAATATGGTTGGACTTGGAGGGCATTATGCTAACTAAGTGAAATACATGAGACAAATATTGCTTGATAGCACTTATATGTGGAATCTAAAAAAATACAACAAACAAGTGAATACAACAAAGAAGAAGCAGACTCACAGATATAGAAAACAAACTAGTGGTTACCAGTGGGAGAGGGAAGGCGAGAGGGGCAATATAGGGGTAGGGGAAGAAAAAGGGTTATTATGGGACTACATGAAATCATGTGTTTGAAACTTGAAAATTGTAAAGCAGTATAGAATTTAAAGAATCTTTCATTCAATAAAAAATACAATGCAATAAAATAAAATTAAAATGTTGGTAGCATTATAATTATATTGAAATATAATAATTAACCTCCTGAACTGTGCACTTAAAAATGGCTAAGATGGTAAATTTTATGTTATGTGTATTTCACCACAACCAGAAATTAAAATTATATACGGGTATATATATAAAACTATTAGCCACAACTCTATTTTGTACATAAAGGCAATAAAGCTCAGAGAGGCTGTGACTTGTAAAAGTCACACAGTAAGGGATGTGTGGGGAAGCCAGCCTCACATCAGGACTTGCTCTGGACCTTTTCTACAGGGAGAGGGAAACTTCACTCCACAAGCATTCCAAGAACCAACCTCAAGCTAGAAGATCAGTGCCCTGAGTTTTCTAAGGAAGCTTCTAATACACTTAATCCAGCACAGCTGTTCATGCAACTCTGCTGGAGAGGCCTGCCTCTTGTGTGATACTGTGCCGAGGGGTAGCTGATCCAACAGACAACAGCTCAGTACAGACTTGCATGTCATTTACTCTCATTTCATGATGATTAATTTGCTTGGGGACCAAGGGTGTTCAGTGGTTACATTAAGATGCAAAGAAAAAGTAAACATTCATGCATCCTTTATCTCCTCATTTCAAGACAGGTAAGTCCCATCAGTGTCTGCAGAAGATATTCTCATTGACATTGTTTATCTGTTCCACTTGACTCCAAATTACACTTGAGAAACAAGAACTATCACACTACGGTGTTTTTATACAGCAGTGGTGACTACAGGAGGCCAGATATTAAAGAGAAAACATCTAGCCTGAGATTCTACTGCAGCATAAACTCAGTGAGCTATGACACAAAGAATCAGGCCCAAACATGCAGAAGAGCAAGAAAGCCTTCCTGGAAAAACCCATCTGGGCTTGAGTCCCTGCTTAATAAACAGCACTGTCCATGTTGGGTTTCATTTCATGTGCCAACTTTGCTCCAACATCTAAATCACTGTGTTAAGAAAGAGTCTGAAGCCTAATCAGAAGTTATAGTCATAGCATGGAGCACACACAGTACATCATAAGTACCTGTGTTCTGATCATCCTCCAGCTCTCCCACCTCACTTAGATCATGCATCTCTTTCATACCGGCTGTCTGGTCTTGATTCAATATCAGGCTTCTCAAGACAGGGTGGCAAAATGGTTAACTTTGGAACCAAAGAGAGCTACATTGGAATCTCAGCTCCATCACTTACCACTTACATGACCTTGGGAAGTTACCTAACCTGACTGATCTTGTTTTCTCATCTCACAAAAGGGGAATAATATTGCCTACCCCATAAGATTGTTCTGTGAATTAAATGAGATATTTTGTGCAAAGCACTGGGTACAGTGCCTGGTGGCAGCAAGGGTTCAATAACTGGGCTATTCATGATGCCCTATTATGCCTTGCACTGTTAACACCAGAGCACATTTTCAATAAGCATTTATTAGTGGTTATCTCAGGGTCATGAGAGTGAATGATCTCTTGGTTGGTTTTTACTGTACTTCACTCAACACGAATTATGCTTTATTGAGCACATATTATGTGCTAGACCCTGCTGCATGTGGTTTGTGTCTCAACTCATCTAATCCTCAACACAGTCCAATCATTCTGTGGGCAGGGGGAGCAGGAACACGCACCCGGGCAATCTGGCTCTGGCACCTGCCCTCTTAACCACAACTGCCTCTGCCCAGGAGCAACTGCTACTTGTTTTGTAACCAGAAAAGCAAAATATTTTAAAAACAATTTAAGATAGTAAATACACACTTGTTGAATGACTGTCAGCTCTCATCTGAATTTGAAAGAACCTGATGATTGAGAGATTGAAACTTCTTTTTAATTTCTCAGTAATAGTCGAAAATTACTGAGAGCAGAGTGTCAGGTACAAAGCAAGATGCTGTGGGAAATATAACAGAAGAAATGATGCCTTCCCTTCAGGGCCTTTAGATGTGGAAGGTGAAATATTATCGCTAGTAGCTGACATTCATCTACTGTGTGCCATGTGCCCAGTCACTGTACTAAACACTGTCTACATTATCTCATTCAATCATCATGACAAATCGATGAAATAGGCATGATTAACGCCCCCATTGTGCAAATGAGGAAACCAAAGCTTTTAAATCCTAATAACTTGCTGGGGGTTCCAGGAAGAAAAACCTGCACAGGTTAAGTGCCACGTGGCTGCCACAGGCAATGATTCACATCCATCTTTCTCTTCCCTGCTGTCTTAAAAAGCAGGCCACCTGGTGGATGCTTGAAACATTCCTGGCAAAGTGAATCCCCACTTTTCAATACACTCTCATTGCTAAATATCCGTGCATTTACCAGACATTAAACTTTACATGCACATGATTACAGAGTTAGTGAGTTCTAAAGAATTCCACCTTCAGAGTTCATGGGCCTCTTCGTACATCCTCACCACCAGCATCTCCTCTTCCACCTTCAGCATTTGGAGATGGGCCTGAAATGGAAAAGACATTGCCATCTCCCTGCTCTCGCCTGTTAATTCTCAATTTCAAGATGTTCTATTACACCTGATTTATGGTCTGACAGAGCTCATTCTAGCCCACGACCTTGAGCTTGTCAAATGCACGGGGGAAAATTTACTAACAACTGTGTTCATCTTAATGCACTGTAGGGAATTTTTTAAGTGAAAAAGCCTCAAGAAGCAGGGACATTTCAAAAAGCCAATTATGAATAATAATCGTTTGATGGCGGAGCACTGTAGATCTTCCAGCTCATTCGGTTTTCATCTAATTAAATCTTTCATTTCCACAGGCAGCATGCAGTACAAACTTGTGTCTGCTTTTGTCGGCAGGAGATAATCAATAGGAGACATGTGGATGCATTTCAGCATTTATTAGCAGCTCAATCGGAAGTTGTTTTATTTTAATAACATCCTTGCCTTCTTTCTGTTCAGGATAAATCGACAGCTTTGATGAATAACAGACAGAAAACTGGTTTATATTATCCCATTAAGAGTAAAGAAATCAGAGAATGAAAGGGAGCTGAGAAATTGAAAAACACTTTAAAGCTGTATTTCCCTTGTTATCAAGAAAAGGGAGAAACAAAAATGCCTTCCATTCACTCTAAAGTATCATCAAACCTATTTGACTTCAGCTAGATATCCTTTCCAAGACCAAAACAATAAATTCTCTCATTCTGAAGCTTTCTACCGCTTTTATTTGCTGATCATAGTTAGTAATTCTTGGTTAATTTCCACTGGAGCTGCAATATGGATCAGAAAGGGGAGAACCAGGTACAAAATGTCATTTGTTCACCAGAAATGAACCCAAATGCCCAAAAGCTCACATCCTGAAATAGCAGGCACAGTGGCAGGGGTCGGATGCCTTAGAAAAAATACACAATGTTCACCATGGTGAGGCATCTACAAGAGCCTGCTGCACACCTTGGTCAGTGGAATTTAAACTGATCTGTGGGCCAGAAGACCTCTCTTTGCAATCTCGCTTGGTATAGCCAACCATTTACTTGACAGTGTCATGTAAATATCTCAGGCATCTCAAATATAACATCTAAAAATCTGAATGGTTTGCCACAATAAGACACCACTTCATACCCATTAGGATGGAGGCTATCCAAACAATTAATAAATAACAAGTGTTGGCAAGTAAGTGGAGAAACTGGAACCCTTGTGTACTTTGAGTGTAAATGTGAAATGGTGCAGCCACCGTGGAAAACAGTTTGGTGGTTCCTCAAGAAACTTAAAATAGAACCACCATACGATCCAGCAATTCCACTTCTAGGTATAAACCCAAAAGAAGTGAAAGCAGGGACTTGAACAGATATTTGTACACCCATGTTCATAACAGCATTAAATATCAAGCAATAAGCAAGAGCTGAAAGGTGGAAGCAACACAAATGCCCATCAATAAGCAGATGAATAAATAAAATGTGCCATATACATACAATGGAATATTATTCAGCCTTTAAAGGGAAGTTCTGACATAGCCTACAGCATGGATGAACCTGGAAGACACTGTGCGAGTGGAATAAGCCAGTAAATACTATACTATTATATGAGGTACCTAGAGCAGTCAAATTCATGGTGACAGAAAGTAGAATGATGGTTGCCAATACTCGGATTTTTATTATTGTGGTAAGACATATATTACCACAATAAGAAAAATCTGAGTATTATAACGCCCAGATATAGTTGCCCTCTGATATTTCCCACCTGAGCATACAGTGCATCCATTTGCTCAGGGGCTCCAGCCAGAGAGCTGGGAGCCAGTCCTGGTACCTCCACACTCAAGCCCCAAGCCCTCCAGGCATTTCTCCACTAGCAGCCAGACTGGGCTTTTACAGACCTAAACCAGGTCCTGCTACCCTTCAGCTTCAAGCTTCCCCTTGCACTCAGAATCCAATGTGGACTCCTCACTCTGAAGCCAGGTGACCTTGCCAAATTCTTGTGCCATATCCTCCCTCACTCTGTACTTCTGTGCTTCTCCTCACACTCTGTACCTCCATTAGTTCCTCAAACTAACCAGGTTCCATCCTCATGCAGGGCCTTTGCCTGGAACGTTCTCCCCTCATCCTTTGCAGGCCAAACACTCCTTAGACTTTAGGCCTCAGCATAAATGGAACTTCCTCAAGGGTGCTTCACAGCTGCCACATTGCAAAAAGAATGCCTCTTCTCTCCTGTCAAGTGCTCTCTTAGCCCCCTGACACTTTCTGCGTGCCTCTATTTGTATATCACTCACTACCCAGGAGACGGTCAGATGCCTGGCCTGAGGTCAGCGCCCAAGTCTGCCTTGATCCACAGTCCCAGCACTTATTGCAATGTGTGGCACATAGTAGGTATACACTTGTTGATTAGTGAATAAACAAAGGAATGCATGTTCTTTTAAATCACCCAAACAAAGGGAAGCAGAAACCCTGCCTTTAACCCAAACAGCCCCCACCTTTTACTTTCTTAGACACCCAGACGGGCCTTTGTACAGTAACGTAAAACATGTCCCACCTCCACTATCCCACATACCTGCTCATAACCATTGGCACTGGATGTTTGCACCCAACGGCACCCTTACAAAGGGGCCTTTCTTTTCCTGAGATGGGGCTGAGAGTGACACCTGTCGAAGACAAGGTAATTGCTTGAGTTGCTTCCTGCAGTGATACAAATCCACTGACAAGTGCCATACAGCTGTTCCCATACTCAGTTTTCAATGGCACACTGCCTGCTGTATTAGTGAGCAAATTCCTTGAAACAACATGAGATCAGCAATATTGATGGAATATAAAATTAGGTATGTAGCTGCCAAGCACCCCAGAAAGGTCCCGATTCTTTACCTTAGCAGTAATGATGAAGCCGGAGGCTCCCCGGCCATCCTTCCTCCCTTTGGCAAGCATCTTCCCCTAGGTAATGCTCCAACAAACAGTAACTTGGGTTACAATGATGATGATTATTATTATGGACTCTATTTTACTCTCATTTAATTAGTAATTATTTTAAATTACATGGCTGAAGAGCTGCTACAATGGGTGTTTCCTGGCAGTCAGGGGTTAATTCTCCAAAAATGCAGAAATATGGGATATTTTTGGTTCAGCCGTTAGACGCTGTAGTGATGAACGCCTCTCAATGCCATATGGTGTAGTCTAAACCTAGTGTCTTTTCACAACAATAGTTTCACTTCTATTACCATTAGAGAGAAATATGTAAAAACACTTTTCTCTCTAAACAGAGCTCCCATGCCAGCAGGCCCTAGAGTATCCTAGAGAAGGAAAGCAAACAATCCTGCAGCACAGATCGGTGCCAGTTGCTTTCTGCGCCCCCCTCAGGGATGCTCAAGTTTACAGCTGATATTTAATTGGCCATAAAATGCACATGTCTTCTTTTGGACTCACGAATCCAGTAACAAACCAGGGGTGAAATCCCAAACCCATGGGGCTCGCTGGTGGTGGATGCATGTGAAGCCACCTGGTAACACCCTGTTTTTGCATTTTTGACATTTAGGGGTGGCTTTATTTCTACAGATGAATATGCTCTCCTCAAATCACTGAATCCAGGGAAATAATAAGATGAGCCTGGAACATCTTTTTTTTTTTTTTTGCAGTACGCAGGCCTCTCACAGTTGTGGCCTCTCCCATTGCAGAGCACAGGCTCCAGACGCGCAGGCTCAGTGGCCATGGCTCATGGGCCTAGCCGCTCCGCGGCATGTGGGATCCTCCCAGACCGGGGGCACGAACCTGTGTCCCCTGCATCGGCAGGCAGACTCTCAACCACTGCGCCACCAGGGAAGCCCTGGAACATCTTTTTGTGTCATAAAGTAAGAAAGTCCTCAAACAATGATGAAGAAATGTCAAAAGGACACAGGAAGCAACTTACAATGGCTCCCACTGGCCAAATCTGGGACATTTTGAGCATGAAAAGAAATACTGGGGCTTCCCTGGTGGCGCAGTGGTTGAGAGTCCGCCTGCCGATGCAGGGGACACGGGTTCGTGCCCCGGTCCAGGAAAATCCCACATGCCGCAGAGCGTCTGGGCCCGTGAGCCATGGCCGCTGAGCCTGTGCGTCCGGAGCCTGCGCTCCACAACGGGAGAGGCCACAACAGTGAGAGGCCCGCGTACCACAAAAAAAAAAAAAAAAAAAAAAAAGAAATACTGATAGCAACAGATTAGTATACAGTGAATAAAGTAAGTACTCATGAAGCTATATTAATAGAAATAAATGAATAAATAAATTAGAAAAGAAAGCTCTTCTTTATAGTAAACAACTAATAAATGCAAAAGAAATGATGGTTATTAGAAAATCACCATTTACTAACCATCATAGTAATGTTTAATTCAATCAAGAAACATCAAAGGATGCTAAACTCTTGTGGGTGAGAGATTGATGAGGAAAGAGATATTTACATAGTCTCAAAGTATCTCCTCACAAGATACTTATTAATTACAGAGACTTTACAATAATTTTACAGTAGAGACACCTGGCAGACAGCAGCACAATAAGTGAATCAAAGTTAAAAATACCAATAACCAGGGACTCCTCTGGTGGTCTAGTGGTTAAGAATCTGCCTTCCAATGCGGGGGATGCAGGTTTGATCCCTGGTCGGGGAACTAAGATCCCACATGCCGCGGAGCAATTAAGCCCGTGTGCTGCAACTATTGAGCCCGTGTGCCACAACTAGACAGCCCATGTGCCACAACTACAGAGCCCACGCACTCTGAAGCCTGTGCACCACAACTAGAGAGAAGCCCGTGCGCCGCAACAAAGGAGATTGCATGCTGCAACGAAAGATCCCGTGTGCTGCAACTAAGACCCAACGCAGCCAAAAATAAATAATTTTTTTAAAAAGATAGTAATTTAACAAAAAAAATACCAATAACCAAATAGACATCGTGTGTCACCCTGTGGGGTGTGATTAAAAGAAAAAAAAAAAAAGCATCTGTGACATTCCAGTCAAAACACATAACCTGAGTCTAACCATGAAGAAACTGGTCAAGACCAAACTGAAGGAGATTCTACAAAATGACTGGCCTACAATCTTCAACCATGTCCACGTCACAAAACAGAGGATTACCAAATGATCCAGCAATTCCAATTCTGTATAAATACTCAAGAGAAGTGAAAGCAGGGACTTGAACAGATATTTGTACACTCGTGTTCATAGAACCAATATTCACAGTAGCCAAAAGATGGAAGCAACACAAGCCTCCACTGGAGGGTGAATGAATAACCAAAATATGATATATTCATACAATGGAATATTGTTCAGCCTGGAAAAGGAAAGAAATTCTGAAACATGCTGTAACATGGATGAACCTTGAAGACATTATGCTACATTAAATAAGTCAGTCACAAAAGGACAAATAATGTATGATTCCCCATATATGAGTTGCTTATTAGAGTGGGAAGATTCACAGAGACAGAAAGTAGCATAGTGGTTGCCAGGGGCTGGGAGGAGGGAGAAATGGGGAGTTCGTGTTTACCGGATACAGAGTTTCAGTTGGAGAAGATTAAAAGTTCTGGAGATGGATGGTGGTGATGGTTGCACAACAGTGTAAGTGTACCTAATGCCATAAAAATGTACACTTAAAACAGTTAAAATGGTAAGTTTTGTGTTGCATATATTATACCTCAATTTAAAAAAAAAGTATTCAAGCTTTCGAGTCAAACCTGGGTTCAAGGGCTGGGAGGAGGAGATGGGTAAGTTTATGGCTCTAACAGTAATGAAGTTTCACAGGTGTATACTTATCTCCAAAAACCTCAAGTTATATACATTAAATACCTATAGCTTTTTGTATGTCAATCATACCTAATAAAGTGGTGAAGAAAAAAAAAAACCTGGGTTCAAATTCTGACTGTGCTACTAACTCACTGGGTGACCCTTAGGAAAGTTAATTTCTTTGAACCTCAGGCTTCTCATTTATAAAATGGAGACGATATTCAAGCCTACAAGATAGGATTGTTATGAGGCAGAAGATAATAACATTTAGCACAATGCCTGGCACATAGTAGGCAGTGGGTAATATTAGCAAGATGATAAATGTCCCCACATATGAGATAACATGCCACATGTTTTTAGAGGACGAAGCTACTTTGGTGTGGTTGGAGTATGTGGTGCTGAAAGAAGGGATTAGAATGAAAAGCAGATCTTTTATGCTAAGATGAAGAGTTAACACTTTGTCCTGAAGCCTGTGAGGAGTCACTGGAGGGTTGTAAGCAGTGGAGGAAAATATTAGAGAAGAAGAGAGAGAGGGCAAAGACATCTGTATATTTCACTCCATCATGGGCTTTCTCCTCTCCATCAACACAGATGATTAACACCACTGGCTTCAGGGAAATCAAACCATTAACGGAAACGCCACATTTAACACTCTCACTTTGCAGCAAACACCTTATCAGAACAGGGAACTCGGATATAAAGAAGTAACTAGCCACGTAATAAAGTTAGGCTTAAGCACAAACTCCAGAAAGACCGCTCTGCCTTCATCTCCCACTCGAATCACTGGGTGGAGGGTACAGGGGCTTCCCGTGCTTCTCTATGACTTAACCATGGCTTCCCACTGCCTTCTCCATCTGTCCCCTAACCCATGCCAAGCTTCCTTTGGCCCCTTAACATCTGTGATGAGCAGGGCTGGGTCAGAAGCATTTTGCTCGGGTTCAACCTGCACATCAAGAATGGCCTGTGTCACATAACCTCATCTCGTTTCAGTGTTCTAATGTGGTCACATTTTCACCACTATCGCTGAATGTCATTTTAAATAGCCGCTCTCTACTGATTTTTCTCTCCATCTATAACGCTTAAGCATTTAGGTGAAACTCAAGGTAATGAAAGTAGCCAAAAGCACACATTTCTCCTAGCTAAGCTGCATTTTTCACCTGGTTCTGCTCAGTACTCTAAATGAGATGTTTGATTTTACTGTTTTTTTTTCCCCTAATTACCTAAGTAATATACATTCCACCTAGAAAATGTCACAAATATAGAAAAGCAAAAAGGAAAAATAGGGCTTCCCTGGTGGCGCAGTGGTTGAGAGTCCGCCTGCCGATGCAGGGGACGCGGGTTCGTGCCCCGGTCCGGGAAGATCCCACATGCCGCGGAGCGGCTGGGCCCGTGAGCCGTGGCCGCTGAGCCTGCGCGTCCGGAGCCTGTGCTCCGCAACGGGAGAGGCCGCAACAGTGAGAGGCCCGCGTACCAAAAAAAAAAAACAAAAAAAAAAAAAAAAAAAAAAGGAAAAATAAAAATTACCCATAATCTTATCAACCAGATATAATATGCTTAAAAATACTGGTATACATCCTTCTAGGTTTGTTTTTATTTTCCTAGTTTTCTATGCATATTACTACTTGCTCTTTTTTTGTTGTTTTTGCGGTACGCGGGCCTCTCACTGTTGTGGCCTCTCCCGTTGCGGAGCGCAGGCTCCGGACGCGCAGGCTCAGCGGCCATGGCTCACGGGCCCAGCCGCTCCGCGGCACGTGGGATCATCCTAGACCGGGGCACGAACCCGCGTCCCCTGCATCGGCAGGCAGATTCTCAATCACTGCGCCACCAGGGAAGCCCACTACTTGCTCTTTTTAAAAGTGGACTCATGTACACTGGAAAACTTACATTTTAAATAATAACTAATTAGTCTTAACACTTCACATTTTATGTCATTAATAGCATATTGTGAACCTATCCCTATGTCATTCAAAAATGTGCTTTAATGACTCCGTAGCAGCCCATCACATTGTGTGTATCAGAGCCATGATCTCTGATGTCCAAGTTGTTGCCTGCACAAGCTGGTAGGCCTGGCGTGGGGTGGGGTCCCACTGGAATAAGAGGAGCCTTTTTTCTAAGTCACACAATGGTGTGCATTTTAGCTAGAAAACACCCAGGTACACAAAGGGAACAAAAACTAGCCAGTTCCCTATCATTGAAATGTTTTAGGTCATTTCCAGTTATCTTTATTATGAATATCTTTGTACATATCTTGTTAAATCAAAGAATATACAATTTTTGAGGCTCTTGTTAATGTTGCTGGACTGCTCTCCTACCAAGTGTTTCCGAGTGTTCTTTTCTCTACAACTTTCCAATTCTGGATGTTTCCTTCTTTTTAATCCTGGACAATTATATATGTGACAGGTACACACTTTTAATGTGTAACTACTTGATTACTAGGGAAAATGAATATTTTTAAATGTTTATTAGTAATATGTATTTCTTCCCTTAAAAACGCTCTATCCATATTTCTTGCCTGTTTTTCTATTGCAGTATTGGTCTCATTGATTGTATGGGCTCTTTGTATTTCAAGAATGTTAACCTTTTATCTGCCATTATATATATATATATATATATATATTTAAAATTTATTTATATTTGGTTGCATTGGGTCTTTGTTGCTGAACGCAGGCTTTCTCTAGTTGCAGCGAGCAGGGGCTACTCTTCGTTTCGGTGCGCGGGCTTCTCATTATGGTGGTTTCTCTTGCTGCAGAGCACAGGCTCTAGGCACGTGGGCTTCAGTAGTTGTGGCACATGGGCTCAGTAGTTGTGGCTTGCGGGCTCTAGAGCACAGGCTCAGTAGTTGTGGCGCACAGGCTTAGTTGCTCCATCAAACCCATGTCCCCGGCATTGGCAGGTGGATTCTTAACCACTGCACCACTAGGGAAGTCCCCTGCCATGTATTTTTAAAACATTTTCCCCAATTGTACGTTGTCTTTCCATTTTTGCTTTGATGTTTTAAAATTTGTACATCATTTTTAACTTGGGAGTAATCAAACCTATCGATCTTTTCCTTATGTCTTCTGCCTTTACTTTGATATTTAAAAAGGCTTTCTCCATTCCAAGTCAGATTGATATCACCCATATTTGTTTAATTTTTTATTATACGCCTCATAACTGCAACCTAGGTTCTTTTAAACTGGGTTTGGTTTACAAGGTCCACAGTCTTTTAACCTGTGCTGAACCCTGTGGCTGCTTTGGCTGGTAGAGCATTGGATAGGGAATGGGGAACTGGATGAGGGAATGGAGTATCTTCACCAATGGACTTGGATCCTCTGTGCCTAAATCCTCTGTGTGTAAAATATAGGAAATTACATTTGGAACCCAAGTTTTACCTTTTTTAAAATTATAAAATATGGTATATATACAGAGGGCCGCACAGTGTGATGAACAATCATAAAACAAATGTTCATGTAACTGCTAACCATATTACTGAGATGGAGAGGGAGGGAGAGGGAGGGAGAGAGAGGAAACGAGGGAGGGAAGAGGAGGAGGAAGGGAGAGTGGAGGGAGGGAAGGAGGGACGGAGGGAGAGAGAGGACAGAGATTCATTCCTACAATGAGTTCTTTCTCAAAGACACACTCCTTTTATCTCTTGATAATCACTATCCTGTTTGTCTTCACTTCCTTGTTTTACTTTATGCTTCGCTCTCATATGTATTCATCACCTATCTTTTCTGCATATTTTTAAGTTTCTAATGGTTTGATTTTTTTTTCACTCTTATGTATAATCTATTTGGAATTTATCTTATCATACGATGTGAGGAATCAAAAGTTAATTTTCCACAAATGGTTTATCAATTTTTTCAGCACTGTTTAGCATAATGCTTTCTTCCTGAATCAGTTTTTTAAAGTCAGATCTCTCAAGATGTAATTCATCCTCTTTAAGATTATAATGTCATGAATTTTGACAAATACATAATGCGTAGTCACAACAATCAAGATATATACATGGGGCTTCCCTGGTGGCGCAGTGGTTGAGAATCCGCCTGCCGATGCAGGGGACGCGGGTTCGTGCCCCGATCCGGGAAGTTCCCACATGCCGTGGAGCAACTGGGCCCGTGAGCCATGGCCGCTGAGCCTGCGCGTCCGGAGCCTGTGCTCCGCAATGGGAGAGGCCACAACAGTGAGAGGGCCGCGTACCGGAAAAAAAAGAAAAAAAGAAAAAAAAAAGATATATACGTGGAGTATTTCCATCATCCCAAAAAGTTTGCTTGTGCCCTTTTGTAGTCAATCTCCCATACCCACCTGCCAGCCCCTGGAAACCACCAATCTGTTCTGTCCATACAGTTTTGCCTTTTCCTACATGTCAACCAAATATAATTATACAATGTATAGCCTTTTTGTTTTTTCCCAATGTTTTTTCCAGCCTTTTGAGTCTGGCTTTTTCACTTACCGTAATGCTTTTGAGATTCATCCATGCGGCTGCTTGTATCAGTAGTTCATCCATCTTATTGATGAGAAGTATTCCATTGTAGGGATGTACCACAATTTATAGATTCAATCTTCCAGCATTAAGTATAACGGTAGCCATAGGGTTTTTGTAGATGTCCTTTATCAGACTGAGGAAGTTCTGGTCTGCTGAGTTTTTATCATAAATGGATGTTCAATGTTATCAAGGCTTTTCATGCAGCTATTAAGCAACACATCTTGGTCCGTCTGCCCTGGGAGTAATAGACTCTGCCACTCCAGAGACATGAGGCTGTAGTCTACTGTCCAGGGAAAATTGTCCAGGTTAGTAGGCAGGGCCTTGGGCCTCACATCCACTGATCACTTTGAACCCTGTGGGTAACTGAGTTTGCTGCCCTACCCCCAGTAGCTTAGAGCTTTTGATCCCTAAAGGAGGAAAATCCAGGAAAGCCAATAGCATTTTGTGTCCCCAACATCCATTGATTGCCTCTCTCTGCCTGGACCTCAGAGGTGGGCTCAAGAGGGCCAGCCTCCTGCCCTGCCACCAATATTTCCTGTGAGCACCTGGTGGAAGTCTGTGGAAGAGACTTTGTAGCTGAGTGGGAACTCCTCTTCTACCTCAGCTTTCCCAGATTTGCACACTCACCCACACATGGATTTTGTGTTACAATTTAGCTGATTTCTTCTCCCCACGTGGATAGTGGCTGTGCCTCTCCTCCCCATGCTCTGCCAGAATGGAGACAGTTGTGAAGCCCATTTCTCCTCGGAGGGGCTTGTCTCTCTTCTGCATGAGGTTACTTGGTTGCCTCAAAACCTCATCTTTCTCATAAGCTCAACAAAAGTTACGATTTTATAGTTTATCTGTCATTTTCTCATTATTAGGACAGAAGCGATGTGCTTAGCAGCTTTCTGTATCTTAAGCAGAAATATAAGAACATTTAAATTCCACCTTTATCCTAAACTGTATGTATATACTTGAGCCTGTTTGTGGGCTATTTTTATTCTTACACAAGAATCATTCTACTTTTATAATAAATCTTTCTTTCTAGCAGTGTAAGTCACCTCTCAATCTTCTAAAAATTCTTCAGCCTTTTATTAAGCTTCCCAGGTGGCCTTAGGATTATATTGTCTAGTTAAAAAGAAAAATACTTTTGACATTTTTATTACAATTAAAATGGCTGAATTATTGAGTTATGCCATCCAAGAATGTGGTATGCCCTACCATTTATTTAAGTCTTCAAGTCTCCCAGGAAAGTTTTACAGTTTTATTTATATGGGTCCTGCATACTTTTCTTATGTCAAGTCTATTCCTAGATATTTTCTATTTTAGTCTCTATTTTAATGCCTTTTTAAAATTGTATATTCTGATGATTGTTGATTTAAAGCATAAGCATTGACTTTTGTATACTGATTTTGTAAGCAGCTAGCTGCCTTACTGAACTCTCCTTACTTCCAATAATTCTTCAGTTGGTTTTCTTCGGTTCCTAGGGAGGCAATTATACGCAAGTAATAATTTGTCTCTTCCTTTCCAAGTATTTTTCTTTAATTTCATTTTATCTTACTGCTTTGACTAAACTTTTGGGAAATATTAAATAACCATGGATAGTGGGCATACTTGACTTGTACCTGACTTTGGTGGGAAACTCCAGAGCTTCATCATTAAGTATAAGGAAACCTGAGGCAGATACAACAAATTTGCTTACTGAGCAGTCACTCAAATTCCCTTCCAGCCTGTACTTGAAAAAGAAGAGAAAGGAACAGCCCCTGACATTCAGAAGCTGGCCAGGCACTCAACGCTGTTATTCTCCTTTTGGACGTAAACCAGGTATCTCACAGAATACCACCTCAGACAAGGTCATTCAGAGAACATGATTAAATCAGATAAAGCAAGTCCACAACATAATTTTATCTAAGCACAGACAAAAATAAGGTTGCTGTGCCATCCACATAATACCAAACATCACTCTCTTTTTGCTAAAGTGAATGACTGTTAATTCTTTATCAATTAATGACACCTGTTTCCTCACCCTAGTCTGCCCTCCCTATGTATAAAATTTGAGATAATCATAGACTTCCCTCACACACACTTTCTGGTGGCATCCAATCCAGAGCAAACCTTAGCTTCCTTAGACTCTCCACAACTCAATCAACCAAAGCCCAAATCCTATAAAGTCACTCAACCAAAGCCCAAATCCTAATATCCTCTTGCTGAGGATTCCCCATGGTTCCCCACAGTGTGTGTTCTCCCTTGCTGCAACAAGTAATAAACCTGACTTGTTCAACTATAACTGTGATCATGGTGGTCTCTGGCTGCAGGACACTGACATGTTTTAAGAGGCCAGAAAACTAGAAAGTACATTTCTATACTCCTTCATAGCTAAGGTTCAGTCCTATGACATTTCTGCCAGTCACTGATACCCATGCTTAAATTAGTCTAACAAGATGCTGGAATAGGACACTTGCTACCTTAGTGTGGTGTCTTAGACTGAGGCACCACTGTGATAGGTATCAAGATGCCAAAATGATTGTGAGAGAACCACTTCTAACTCCCAGTTATGACTCAAGTTCATCTTTTGATCAATTCTAATCCAGAACCGTACAGAGAAATAGAATGATCCAGCTCATTCCTACAAAGAATTTTAAATTTTTTCTGTATGTTTTATGCCCTTGTCTCATACGTATTTTTTGATTTGTATTTTTTTTTAAATTGAAGTATAGTTGATTTACAAGGTTGTGTTAGTTTCTGGTATACAGCAAAGTGATTCAGATACGTATATATATATATATATATATATATATATATATATATATATATATACCCACATACACTTTTTCATATTTTTTCCATTATAATTACAAGATATTGAATATAATTCCCTGTGCTATACAGTAAGAACCTGTTATTTACCTATTTTATATATAGTAGTTTGTATATGCTAATCCCAAACTCCTAATTTATCCCCCCCCCCACCCCCTTTCCCCTTTGGTAACCCTAAGTTTGTTTTCTACATCTATAAGTCTGTTTCCATTTTGTAAATCATTTGTGTCATATTTTAGATTCCACATAAAAGTGATATCATATGGTATTTGTCTTTCTCTTTCTGACTTACTTTACTATGATAATCTCTAGGTCCATCCATATTGCTGCAAATGGCATTATTTCATTCTTTTTCATGGCTGAGTAGTATTCCACTGTGTGTGTGTGTGTGTGTGTGTGTGTGTGTGTGTGTGTGTGTGTGTGTGTGTATACCACATGTTCTTTATCCATTCACCTACTGACAGATATTTAGGTCACTTCCGTGTCTTGGCTATTTGTATCATTTGTATTTCTTATTGGACTTACAAGATCTGTCCATTTCAATGATTCTTTCCCCCAAAGAACCAAGAATTAGGAATGTTTTATTATCAAGCAGATTATGCTTAAACTTTCTTTTTAAGAACAAATTTCTGGTTTTAGGGCAGTACAATTTTAAAAAGTGACCTAGGGCTTCCCTGGTGGCGCAGTGGTTAAGAATCCACCTGCCAATGGAGGGTACATGGGTTCGAGCCCTGGCCAAGGAAGGTCCCACATGCCGCAGAGCAACTAAGCCCATGCGCCACAACTACTGAGCCTGTGCTCTAGAGCCCGCACGCCACAACTACTGAGCCCACATGCCACAACTACTGAAGCCCACGCACCTAGAACCCATGCTTTGCAACAAAAGAAGCCACCGTGATAAGAAGCCCGCACATCGCAACAAAGAGTAGCCCCCGCTCATCACTAGAGAAAGCCCACGCAAAGCAACGAAGACCCAATGCAGTCAAAAATAAACAAAAATAAATTTTTTTTAAAAGTGGTCTATATAATTCTTATTTGAGAGAATGTGAGATCTTTGTAAATCAATTTTACAATTGTAGAGTCAATTTAGAGTCTACAACTGTAGAATCTAAAATTTGTAGAATCAATTATACAAATTGTTATAGACATTTGAAAAGGATAGGTATTCTCCTTAAGAGTACAAAGTTTGAAATACTTATCACAGCTGCTACTATGTAGCAAACTACCTCAAATTTCACTGGCTTAAACAATAAGAACTTACTAATTTCTTCAAGAGTCTGTAGGTCAGTTTGCGGTGGTTTACCTATTCTCACCTGGGCTCATTCATGCTTCTGTCATCAGTTTTTGCTGCATCTGCAGCTGTGCTGATGTCTGCTGGGCTCTCTCATGTTTTGTGGTTGGCTGGCTGTAAGCTGGGGCCCACATCTCTCTTCCACGTGGTCTCTCATCCTTGAGCAGATCAGCCTGGGCTTGTTTACATGGAGAAAGCAGGGGTCCAAGAAAGAAAGAGGAAGCAAACAGGGCCAAGACTGAAAACCTGCAAACTGTCACTTCTGCCACATTCTATTACAAGGTAAGCCCAAATTCAAGAGGTCAGAGCAGACGCCACCTCATAATAAGAGGTGCTACAAAGTCACACTGTAAAGAGCATGGATATAGAAAGAGTCAAGAATTGTGGCCAGAGAAAATGAACTTAAATAATTTCTTATGCTGGGGTCCACTATGGAAACTTGGAACTTTTCGATGACCTTCAGGTTTAGAAATGGTTTCACATTGACTGCAGAATGTATTCCTCCATATGTGCATTAAACAATCCTTTCAGGTTCATTTATGCCTTTTCCTTAAGTTCCACTTTGTGGTATTAATATTGCCATCCCTTACTTTCCAGAGTGGAATTTTTATGAGTCTCCTTGGGCTATAAGTGAAAATAAAAATTTATTCAAGTCCCTATTGGACAAACATAAAAAATATTTTACTTGACTGCACAAGTATGATTCATTTCGCAATATTTTCTCTCTTTGATCCAATGTATTTGTGATTCCATACAGATAAATCCTAAGTTATGTACTACCATAACTCAGAGTAGGCTGGTTTGCTTAAGAATAAAGGCTAGAACCTCTCTTATATAGAGATCTGACCCTAGACAGTTATATCAGAGACAGTGGGTTAAGAAGAGGTGCCTATTCCTAGAAGTGTTAATAATGTCATCTACATAGACAAAACTACATAGTTTTGTCCTGCTTTAGAATCTTTCTGGAAGCTCACGTACGCCAAAACATTTCCTGTTTTAAACCCACACGTGATTGAGCTCTTCTTAATCAACTAAAATTGTAAGTACAACCTCTGCACTAAAATGAAGTGCATGGAGAAAATCTAATCATTTTTATCACATAGAAAAACATATCCCTTTTATTTTGCAAAGTTTGCAGTATACTCACTTCGCATGCCTTTCCCCTCAGTGTTAGCTGGAGCCTCATAAAGTGTGGTAACTCTGAGTCAGCTCCAAAGACAGTATATTCCCCATCCACATCACACATCACATTTCTGGAAGGATGAAGTGGTCCTAACATTTACAGAGTTGAAAACAAAACCCAAGTCGACATTCTGACAACATAACCTTTTACTTATCCATATGACATCTGTCATTGTACCCTTTCCCCTCACTGTATCTTTAAGAAAATAAACTTTCCCCAAAATCCAATGACTGTTTCCCAGGGCACCCTGATGTCTGCTCCCAGAGGCCCATGTCCCTCTGCTTTCGTAACACTCAGCACAGTGAAGACTTGTAATTAGTGATTTACTTAATTACTCTGACTTTCCCAGCAGACTGTGAGCTCCAGGAGCAAGGGCTGATTCCTCTTTCACTATCTGTATCCTCAGCACCAGGCATATAATAGTTGCCCGATAAATTATGTTGAGTTAAAGAAAACAAAAGCTAACCTTATAAAAAAAATTTATCATATGGTAGCAGTCGGGGTGATGGTTACCTCTGGAGAAGATAGGTGGGTAGTGACTGTGAGGGGGTATGAAGGGGACTCAGGGTTGCTATCACATTCTATTTCTTCACCTGTTTACCTGGGCACGTTCACCACTTGATCAATTACTGAGCTAAACTTATGATCAGTGCACTTCCTGAATGTGCTACACACCAACTAACAAAGTTTAAATCTATCATAATTCTCTGACAAAGAAAGAAGGAAACCACAAGCATTCAGATATTGCCATTAAAGAATAATTCAGACATTAGTTTCTGAACCATATAAAGTTAATTTTAAGTGGGGACCAAAATGTTCATTTATGTTAGAAAGTGCACTCTCAGCCATGGAAACTAACCAGATATACTTAGCAACAGTCACAATGGGAAAGATTCATTGAGAAAATGTATATATACAATGCTTAAAACAGTGCTATGTACCCAGTGCTGCATGTTAGCAATTAGTACACTTTAACAAACCAGAAGCAGTTCCAAATAAAGGCTGAATCTTACATCACAAGCAAACTTTCTTCATTAGAATCTAAGATCTGTTTTGTCCTTAACTCTTTCAAAACAGCTTTAACAGCGTGATGAAGCAGCAAACTCATTTACATAATTTATAGTTACGGAGTCCACATCACAACCTGGTGTGTTTTAGTCACACCCGAGGAAGTCAAAACTCAAGGCATCTGGAGCATCTGCACTGAAAGAGAACCCAGAGACCCTCTGGTCCAGTGATTCTCTAGCCACACATCACTGGGGCATTCATTACAAGTGCAAACCCCCTGGTCTCCCACACCAGATCCTGACTCACTAAGTCAGGGAGTAGGGCCCAGTGATATGGATCTTTTAACAAGTCCTTCAAATGATTCTGAAGAAGATGGTCTACAGACAACATTGAGCCTCTTATCTTCTAGATGAATGAAATGGAGGCCAGGGAGGGAGGAGACCTGCCCAAAGTCTTCTTCTGGTTAATGAGTATGCCAGAACTAGAATGAAGTTTGCTTTCCACCACTGCAGTTTTATTTCCATGATTCCATGCTATAATAGCTTAGGACCCAGAATGAATCTGCCCTAAACCTCAGTGGCTTATTCCACTGAGCTCTTTGCCTTTTCACCCACACATTAAGGTAACTGCAGAGGCCCAGAAACACACCTGTATATTCACTAGGTATGCAGAACCAGGTACTTAAACCTATAGTTTAAATCATAGCTCCAATATTCACAAACTGTGTGACCCTGAGACAGTTACTTGTAAAATATAGCATGAAGCATGTCAAATAATGAGGTCCCAGTAAATAGTATCTATAATTAATGCCATCTTAAAACATGGCACTAAAGCTACATTCTTCATTTGACTAGAGGGATATTCTCAAAGTACAGTCCCCTACAACAGAATCACCTGGAAGTGCTTGTTTAAAACAGATTTCTAGTGAATCAGAATCTCTGGGGCGAAACCCAGAAGAAGTCTGCATTAATAAGCAAGGACCCCAAGTTCTTCCTCTACATACACACTTTTGAGGAACACCGGACTAGGGCTGTGGACAGAGTGCCTCCTGTCAACAAAAACACATGTACCAATGAGAAACAGGTAGTGCTGAACACTCTTAACAATTTTCTGCTAACAAGAGGGAAGTGAGTGCCACCTACTGCCTTATTTTTATTTATTATCATTATTTTATTTATTTTTGGCTGCGCTGGGTCTTCACTGCTGCACATGAGATTTCTCTAGTTGCGGTGAGCAGGGGCTACTCTTCGTTGCAGTGTGCGGGCTTCTCATTGCGGTGGCTTCTCTTGTTGCAGAGCACAGGCTCCAGGCACACGAGCTTCTGTAGTTGTGGCACACAGGCTCAGTAGTTGTGGTGCGTGGGCTTAGTTGCTCCGTCGCCTATGGGATCTTCCCGGACCAGGGCTCAAACCCATGTCCCCTGCACTGACAGGCTGATTCTTAACCACTGTGCCACCAGGGAAGTCCTGTGCATTAATTTTGTATCCTGCAACCATACCAATTAATTGATTAGTTCTAGTAGTTTTCTGTTGGCATCTTTAGGATTTTCTATGTATAGTATCATGTCATGGGCAAACAGTGACAGTTTTACTACTTCTTCTCCAATTTGTATTCCTTTTATTTCTATTTCTTCTCTGCTGTGGCTAGGACTTCCAATACTATGTTGAATAATAGTGGCAAGAGTGGACATCCTTGTCTTGTTCCTGATCTTAGAGGAAATGCTTTCAGTTTTTCACCATTGAGAATGATGTTTCCTGTGGGTTTGTCATATATGGCTTTTATTATGTTGAGGCAGGTTCCCTCTATGCCCATTTTCTGGAGAGTTTTCATCATAAAACGGTGTTGAATTTTGTCAAAAGCTTTTTCTGCATCAATTGAGATGATCACATGGTTTTTATCATTTAATTTGTTAATATGGTGTATCACATTGATTGTTTTGCATATACTGAAGAATCCTTGCATCTCTGGGATAAATCCCACTTGCTCGTGGTATATGATCCTTTTAATGTGTTGTTGGATTCTGTTTGCTACTATTTTGTTAAGGATTTTTGCATCTATGTTCATCAGTGATATTGATCTATAATTTTATTTTCTGTGATATTTTTGTCTGGTTTGGGTATCAGGGTGATGGTGGCCTTGTAGAACAAGTTTGGGAGTCTTCCTCCCTCTGAAAATTTTTGGAAGAGTTTGAGAAGGACAGGTGTTAACTCTTCTCTAAATGTTTGATAGAATTCGCCTGTGAAGCCATCTGGTCCTGGACTTTTGTTTGTTGTATGATTTTTAATTGAAGTTTCAATTTCATCACCTGTGATTGGTCTGTTTATATTTTCTAATTCTTCCTCGTTCTTTTTTTTTTTTTTTTTTTCTGGTACGCGGGCCTCTCACTGTTGTGGCCTCTCCCATTGTGGGGCACAGGCTCCGGATGTGCAGGCTCAGCAGCCATGGCTCACGGACCTAGCCGCTCCGCGGCATATGGGATCCTCCCAGACTGGGGCACAAACCCGTGTCCCCTGCATTGGCAGGCGAACTCTCAACCACTGCGCCACTAGGGAAGGCCCCTCGTTCTATCTTGGAAGATTGTACTTTTCCAAGAATTTGTCCATTTCTTCCAGGTTGTCCATTTTATTGGCATAGAGCTGCTTGTAGTAGTCTCTTAGGATGCTTTGTATTTCTGTGGTGTCTGTTGTAACTTCTCCTTTTTCATTTCTATTGATTTGCATCCTCTTCCTTTTTTTCTTGATGAGTCTGGCTAAAGGTTTATTCATTTTTGTTTATCTTCTCAAAGAACCAGCTTTTAGTTTTATTGATCTTTGCTACTGTTTTCTTTGTTTCTATTTCATTTATTTCTGCTCTGATCTTTATGATTTCTTTCCTTCCACTAATTTTGGGTTTTCTTTGTTCTTCTTTTTCTAGTTGCTTTAGGTGTAAGGTTACATTGTTTATTTGAGATTTTTCTTGTTTCTTGAGGTGAGCTTGAATTGCTATGAACTTCCCTCTTAGAACTGCTTTTGCTGCGTCCCATAGGTTTTGGATCGTCGTGTTTTTGTTGTCATTTGTTTCTAGGTATTTTTTAATTTCCTCTTTGATTTCTTCAGTGATCTCTTCGTTATTTAGCAGTGCAGTTTAGCTTCCATGTATTTGTGTTTTTTACTTTTTTTCTTTCCTGTACCTGATTTCTAATCTCACAGTATTGTGGTTGGAAAAGATGCTTGATACGATTTCAATTTTCTTAAATTTTCCAAGGCTTGATTTGTGACTAAAGATGTGATCTATTCTGGAGAATGTTCCATGCGTACTTGAAAAGAAAGTGTATTCTTCCGCTTTCAGGTGGAATGTCCTAAAAATATCAATTATTTTAAAATGCAAGGCTGAGACTGGTTCAATTCCTCTCTCCATAATTGAATGCACTCTGAAAAATGAATCAATCCTAAACAAGACAACCAAGCAATAGAAAGCACTGTTGGTAGGAGACATAAAAATAGTCATTATTTAAGTAAAATAAAACCTTCTAAGTTAAATGGTTTTTGGAGTTTTAGATTAATATATCTAATAAACTCCTGTAATTTCAAGTTACTGCTAAAACAGTAAAGGAAAATATAATCCCTCATCCACTGGCCTATGCCAACAGTGAAAGGAAAAACTGAACTACAGAATGCCCTAAAATACTGCACTGAAACAATGTGCAGGGATGCTCCTGTCCACCACCCCTTCCCCCAGTTCCAGGAGAAAAATCAAATGAAATAATACGGACAAGTTTTCTTATCCTATAACTTTCTACTCAAGTCCAGTATCAAAAGTACCACTTGCAGGGCACAAGCTAGAAAGCTAACATTGCCTTCAAACATCACTCAAAAAAGCCTTCTGAATTACATAGTCTGTCACTATGTTTAAAGCTGATTTCTCCTTCCTAGTTGCAAATACATAAAATATACCCAGAGGCTCAAGAGAGATGGGCAGAGCTTTATAAATATTCATGTAAAACTAGCAGTTGTACTTCATATTTCAATAATTCAATGACAAAGCACAAAAAGCATCTGTCTTTAATTTTTGTTGGTTTTAGGAAATAAATGGTAAAATATATACACTGTGGAGTCTTAATACCCCCATCATAGAGTGTGAATGATGGTCCGGTTGCGAAGCTCCTGGATATACTCTTTGGCGTGGGTGACTGCTGTCTTTGGTGCCTCAGGTGGAGGTGGAGGGCCTTCCACCAACTTCACAAAATAATGGCAAAAAACCTTCTCCATTATCCCAAAGCGACCTCTGCCGTGGTATCGGATGCGTTTCAGGTACTGGCCTCGCCCTGAGGTGGACTGAGCTAGACAGAGAAGAAAAAGAAAATTAAAGGAAACAACTGTATCCACAAGATTACAGCTTGATCAGCTGAGCAATTTCTGCCCTTTCCTCAACTAGATTCTAAGACTACATGAGCTCACAGGCTGGCTAGAGCAGGCTAGTCTCAAGACCAGTATCTACTGAGTCCTTCCTTAACTAAGGACCAGGCTCTACTCCAGGTGCTGGAGAAATAGGAGTGAACAAGAATAGCAAGGGCCCTGGCTCTGTGCAGTGCGCACTCTAGAGGAGAAAGAGAAAAAATAAACATGATCATTTTAGTTAGTGACAAGTGCTATGAATAAAAGAAAACAGTGATGTGACAGAGACTGATGGGGTGTTGGGAGGCAACTTCAGACTGGGGGGTGTCAAGAGGCATCCTTGAGGAAGAGACATTTGATCCAAGACCAGAATGAATCATTCATGCAAATATCTAGGGGCAAGGTGTTCCAAGAAGAGGGAACAGCAAGTGCAAAGGCCTAATGGTAGGAACATGCTTGTTGGTCTAGGAACAGAACCTGCTGAAGTATAGTAAGCAAGGGAAAGAGTGATACAAACAAGGGGACGAGATCAGAGATGAAGGCAAGATTACACAGAGCCCTGGAGGCTGAGGGAAGACGTTCTGATTTTATTCTAACTGCATTATATTCTAACTGTTCTTTTGAAACCAATGATTCCCAAATGCTGTCCTCAGGCTACTAAATCAAACTAACTTAAGGAACATATTTAAAATGCTGATGCTGAGATCCCATCTCTAGATACTCTATATTTGGAGTGGGCTTTGAAAATTAAATCCTAAGCAAACAACACTCCCCCCACACCCCAAGCAATTCTGATTCACAGCCAGGTTTAGGAACTCCTGTATCACATCTGTCCCCTCATCTCCCCTCCCCCATTCAACATGTCAAAGTTTGACCCTGCAAAATTTGAAGAAACCTTTTAAACAGTACAAGAAGAAATCTGTTCACCCACAGTAAATCAGGGTAGTAATTACCTTCTACTACCTTCTGAATTTACTTAGTCTTATGTTTTTAGTTAATTTAATAAGCCTTTTAAAAAGGCAAAATCTATAGCATATGTAGCAAATTAATTCACTTCAATACTCACCATTCTTTTACTGTGACAGAACTTTATATTACAGGGACCATATCAAAGTGTGTGCTCCACAAACCTCTAACTACAAACCTCTCATGAAATGGTTTCAGCAGAAGCACCCTAGCTTTGCCAAAGAGAAAGCTAAGGATGACAGTGTTTAAGAAAACTGCCTAGGGTCTCAGTGAGATAAGGAGAGAACTACCACCCTTTTATCATCTTCATCTACTGGCACTAAAGAAATGAATTTGAGAATTTCCAAAGATGGGGGTGGGAGGCAGTGGGTTAAATGGGTGAAGGGAGTCAAAAGGTACAAACTTGCAGTGATAAAATAAATAAGCCATGGGGATGCAATGTACAGCATGGTGACTGTAGTCAATAATACCGTATTGCATAATTAAAAGTTGTTAAGAGAACAGATCTTAAAAGTTCTCATCACAAGAAAAAAAATTCTGTAACTATGTATTGTGACAGATGTTAACTAGACTTGTAATCACTTTGCAATACTGAATCATTCAGTTGTACACCTGAAAGTAATATAATGATATACATCAATTATACCTCAATAAAAATAATTTTTAATTTTTCCAAGGAAAAAGCATTACACAAATCACTTTATAATAAAGTACTACCAGGTGCCCTGAATCCACTTGTCAGGAGGAATCCTACAAACAAAAACAGTGACACTGGGAAGAGTGCAGAAACTCCTAAAAAGATTTTACAAACATAGCTAATTTTATCCAAAACTGGTACTCTACCCAATTTGAACACCAATTTCCAAATACCCTGAGAATAAGGAATACTACTCCAGTGAAGGAAGTATCAAAATTAGCTAACTGTGCAGGACTACATAATCTATCAAAACACAATGATCAATCCTATCACGGCCTACATTAACTATCATTTTCCTTCCATCTCTCCCAAAATACATAAGAGAAGACACTCAATACCTGCTAAATGCCAGTTATAATTTCCTCCTTAAGCCATAAAATATCATCTGCTTACGTTTATGCATATAATGCCATCCCTACACAGCCACTCGGAGATCTGAATGAAATTAGGGCTTAGAGTATAAATTCCAAATTATTGTTTTGTTTTCCTTTTTTTTTTTTTGGCCGCAACGCACAGCATGTGGGATCTTAGTTCCCTGACAAGGGATCGAACCCGTGGCCCCTGAATTGGAAACGTGGAGTCGTTTCAAACTGCTTTAGTACAGAACCATTTCAATTAAATGAAACAATATGTAGACACCTACTTTCACGTGAATCTGTTAAGAGTGAAACATGGGTGAGGGTAGATCCAAAACTGCTGCCATTCATTCACCCAACATATAGAAATTCCAAGTTCCTGATGTGGTGTGAAGCTCCATCCTGGGCTCTAAGGATACAGCAGTGACCAAGATATCAAGAAGCCTTTCTGCTTGTCCCAGGCCCCACCCCTGGAGGCCTCAGAGCACAATTTCAAAACCAATGCTTAGCGTTAATAGTCTTAAAACACTGTCTTAATAACATAAATCTCTTACTCAAAAACTTCCTGTGGTTCCTCTTCAATACTGTTTTAACCAAATGCCACAGCTTGCCATGTTCAGCCCTCTGGAATCTAGGCCATGTTCACCTTTTCAATGTCATCTCCTCTAGGTCAAGCCTCTACCTCCTCTGCACTGTTCTACTCACACTCTACCACACACTTACTGCTCATCCCAACCTATGTGCCTTTGCTTAAGTGGTTACCTCACTTTGAAAATTGTTCCTCTTGGACACTCCTTCAGATCCCCAAAAGCGTATCTTTAAAAGCCAAAATTTTCTAGAAAATCTCCATGACTATTTTAACCTATACTGACCTCCTCTTCTCTATTCCAACAATACTGTTTACCTGTTACTCTTTCTGGTCCCAAACCATACGCTACCTTGTATAAGTGTTCATGTTTCACCTGTAAAAGTTACTTCCTCAACAAAACTTACACTCCTCTTGTATTGTCCCCAAAGTTCATGCCCCATAAGGAACAGAAATGATTTTGAAATACATCTTCTGCTAATTAATATCATTTTTTCAATACAGATGTCTCAGGTAAATTTGCTCAAATTCTAAAATAAATTTCAAAGTTTTCCAAGTACATACAATACTAATAGTGTACATGGTTTTGTTCCAACTAGGGAGAACAATTTATGTATTCTTCCAAAGGACTATTACTGTCAAAGAACAAAACTACTTGTGCTAAATATTTTACATTGCTATAAAAGATATACCATCACCTAACTGTGTGCGTGATATACTCACTGAAGGCACTCAAATACTTTTTTTTTAACATCTTTATTGGAGTATAATTGCTTTACAATGGTGTGTTACTTTCTGCTTTATAACAAAGTGAATCAGTTATACATATACATATGTTCCCATATCTCTTCCCTCTTGCGTCTCCCTCCCTCTCACCCTACGTATCGCACCCCTCTAGGTGGTCACAAACCACCGAGCTGATTTCCTTGTGCCATGCAGCTGCTTCCCACTAGCTATCCACCCTACGTTTGGTAGTGTATATATGTCCATGCCACTCTCTCACTTTGTCACAAATACTTTTTGAATGAAAGAAAAAACATAGAGACATCTCAAAAGAGGAAACGACCTTCTAAAGATAATGCCCAAGATAATGCTCTTCTAAAGATAATGCCCAGCAGGTACCATGTATTTAAAACATTGTCAACATTTCCTATTACTTGTATTTAGGTAAATACGAATCTTGACATTTTAACTTTAGAAACTCTCCCCCTTCCTCCTTCATCATTCTTAGCCCAGAAAACTGATTTACGAAGTCAGTCGTTCACTTTCCCTGAAGTGAACTACTTTAGATGCCATGAATCATGAAGCAGTGACATTTTATTAGTCCATGTCCACTTGTTAAGGCCTGTTCACAGTGTCATTAGTCATCATTGTAAGTTTGAAAAGGAAATGAACTTTCAAAGTCTGTGGTCATGCAACATCGGGTATTAGCTTTATACTGATGACAAGCATTTGAGGGAATTACCACATAATGAGAACATATGCTACCAAAAAAGCAAGTCCCTTAAAATGCCTGTACTTACTTATTTCAGGGGATTGAAAGAGCTATTGCTGAGCTGAAACAGTAGCCAACAAGTAACTAGTCTTTCAAAGCTCTAAAAGAAGTCTATGGAAAAAAATATCTAGGCCTTCAAAGATTGTAAGAAGATAAATCAATTTCCCACATTTTATAGGTAAGAATGAATAGAACTTACCCAGGCCTCTCCCCTGGGGTTTCACATTCAGTAAGTCTGTGGTGAGGCCTGGGAATCTGTATCTTTACTAAGAACCTCAGACAATTCTTACCAGGTAAGTTTAGCAAATACAGGGATAAAATGCCTGATGTGTCGTGGTCAGATACTTCATCTTCCTGGGGGTACTCATCTCTTTTTCCTTCATAATGGAATTAGGCAACAAAATACTCAGCAAATGAGTTTTTTTTTTTTTTTTAATTTATTTATTTATGGCTGTGTTGGGTCTTCGTTTCTGTGCGAGGGCTTTCCTCTAGTTGTGGCAAGCGGGGGCCACTCTTCATCGCGGTGCGCGGGCCTCTCACTATCGCGGCCTCTCTTGTTGCGGAGCACAGGCTCCAGACGCGCAGGCTCAGTAGTGTGGCTCACGGGCCTAACTGCTCCGCGGCATGTGGGATCTTCCCAGACCAGGGCTCGAACCCATGTCCTCTGCATTAGCAGGCAGATTCTCAACCACTGCGCCACCAGGGAAGCCCCAGCAAATGAGTTTTTAAAATCAATAGACAAATCCAAACTTATTAGCCCTACTTAAGAAAAGAGATGTTGACCCAGAACTACATGAAAGGAAGGTGTAGGAGGGCAGAGGTTTTTCAGCAGAAATGTGCCTAAAGAGACCAATGCATTAAAGGACCATTCACATGGGCCTGGTTAAGTTGATTTTTGCTTAAAGGCAACACTGGACTTTGCTCCTTCATTTGGGAAGACAGGATTAAGCTCCTCACCCTCTCTCAACAGTACTACAACTGTTGAAACAGATTTAAAACAAATTCCATTTCACTTGCATCTCATTTCCATTATGAAATGTTGCCTATCAGCTAAGAAGCCAAAATTCCCATAAAATTGAACAAAATTAAATAAATTTGATTTCATATTCAGTCATGGAGCAGGAAAGATCACCAAGAGGTTTTAAGCAAATGGTCTTGCTCTTCATTGCATCTCTTCCAATGATTCTGGGTCCTTCTAGCATTATTTATTCATGCTGCTCCCAGAAGAAAATGCTTACGATTAATTACTGTGGACTGCATCTTCTGAGTTGCCATTTGATTCCCCTCTGTATAAGAATATAATTAGTTATACAAGATTCAGCTTTAAAATAAGATATTTCAGTTGAAATTCATAACTCATTTGAATTTCAGAAGTAGGTGTGGTTGCCGGCATCAATTCCAGGTGAGTTGAGGTAAGATATTAACTAAATCAGAATACATATCTCCAGAGCAGAGGTTATGTTACAAAGTACAATTTAGATGCTTTTTTTAAATTCTAATTTTTGAAAAACTATAAGGCACAGCTAACTTCCCCCAGAATGATTCAGCCTTTTACCCTCCATTTGGAGAGTAGCAGTTCCCATATCTTAAGTTTTTAAAATATCTTTAGGTAAAACAGTCCTTCTTATATGCAGGTTTGGCAGATTGAGAAAATTTTGCTTTGACATCAACATCTCTGTTTGATTACAAAACTGCTGAGGTTAGCAGTAATTGCTGCAGTAACTTCAGCCACTACCCTACTGGGGTGTTAGAGGAGCGAGGGGAGAGCTTTGTAATAACCACTGATCTCTTTCTAGAAAAAGAGCAGTATGAAGGTATGCTACCAAAAAATCCCTTACATTTGTACTGTGTACCAGATTTCCCAAAACATTTTCACATACATTAATTTAATTTGATGTGGAACAAGCATACAAAGCTGAGATAATGCTTCAGGATGTAATAACAAAGGGGAACCAACACATCTGGGTCATCCGAGCCTTCGAAGGCCCCTTGACATTTATAATTCAACAGATTTTCCATTCTGGTAATTGGAAGACTAACTTATAGGATACCTTTATGGATTAGGCACCTGGCTTGGCACATTATAAATAAAGATTTTTTTAAGTCCACCTGTGATCCTTTATATATCTCCTTTGGGTTGACAAAGAATTCATTTTTTTAAAAATCAGTTACATTCTTCCATAGTTTCATTATGATTAAAGGACCACTCTATATATCATCCTGATATCCATTATTTAATAATTATCAGCAATAGGTTTCATGATCTTAAGTCTCATTACGGAACAGGTAACAATAAAGCAGGAGAGTTAGGACCATTTATAACTGACTAACATTAGCATGCTGAAGGCTAAAGAATAAGCTATTACCAGCAATCTTCACTGGCAAACACAGTCCAAAGTATTTAGATATCAAAGACTGTTATTAGATGAAGAACTTGGCATCACAGTTGGAAGCCATTTTCCAAAGCTAAGAACATTAAAGATCTTACCTATATATAAATTGGATCTGAATTCCACATTGTGGTCTCTCACTGCCATATCTTGTGCTTCTAAGAGAACCTTAAATAAGGAAAAGAAAGGCATTCATACGGCTGACCTGAACTAAAACAGAATTAAATTTCTTATTTCTTACTGTTATCTCTATGACTGCTAATCACATGCCTTCCTATTGCAGTCAATTTTAAAAAGAGAATATCAAATTATAACAGTACTAAGTAAAAGGGATACAGTGAGCTTTCCTTCCTCAGACAAGAATTGCAAATGCAAAGAACACAGTCCATCCTGCTAAGTTTTAAATGGAATGTGTAAGCTGTAAAGGAGATAACAATACTTACAGCAGAACCCTTGGTAATGGGCATTACGGCTTTGTCATAGACTTGTCAAAAAGTTCAAGAAGCTCAAGGGCTAAATCTTATTGAAAATTCTTAAACTTTTTTTTTTTTTTTTTTGTGGTACGCGGGCCTCTCACTGTCGTGGCCTCTCCCGTTGCGGAGCACAGGCTCCGGACGCGCAGCCTCAGCGGCCATGGCTCACGGGCCCAGCCGCTCCGCGGCATGTGGGATCTTCCCGGACCGGGGCACGAACCCGTGACCCCTGCATCAGCAGGCAGATTCTCAACCACTGCGCCACCAGGGAAGCCTGAAAATTCTTAAACTTTAGATCCAAAATAACCATTAACAACATCAGACAAGTAGAGAAAATCACAGTTGAAAATTTCCTTTAAGAATTATTAAATTTGGAACTTCCCTGGTGGCGCAGTGGTTGGGAATCCGCCTGCCAATACAGGGGACACGGGTTTGAGCCCTGGTCTGGAAAGATCCCACATGCCGCGGAGCAACGAAGCCTGTGGGACACAGCTACTGAGCCTGAGCTCTAAAGCCCACGAGCCACAACTACTGAGCCCGTGTGCCACAACTCCTGAAGCCCACGCACCCAGAGCCCGTGCTCCACAACAAGAGAAGCCACCGCAATGAGAAGCCCGTGCACTGCAACAAAGAGTAGCCCCCGCTCACGGCAACTAGAAAAAGCTAGTACACAGCGAGGAAGACCCATTGCAGCCAAAGATAGATAAATAAATTTATTTTTTAAAAAAAAGAATTATTAAACTTATACTCCAAGGATATTTTGAATTAACTTCCTCCAGAACACATTTTTTTTAAATAGGACAATTGTCAGAAATAACAGAAATCAGATCTTTCCCTCCTTTAAAGATGAAGAATGTAGTACAAAGCTGGGTACACAAGAGATACTTAGTAACTGCATTCTGAATGGAAATAAATACAAGCATTACAATAGAGCCTCTTAGAAGTCTGAATCCAACCACCTCAAATATTCAACTACTAAAAGATCTGACTTTATATGAAAATTAACTGAACTATAGGAAATAATGCTAATATCCCCAGATGTCCTCAACTCAGCTTTTTGAAACAGAAACACTCAGGTGCCTAGAAGGAGTCAGCACAAATACCAACAGTCACATGCACCTAGTGAATCAGCTACATTTAGAGCTAGAAGTGTCTTTAGAGATCATCCAATCCAACCCCACCTGGTTTACAAATGAGAAAAATGGAACCAGACAAGTGTCTTGCCCAAAACAGCGACAGAAACTGTCAGAGAAAAGATAAGACTCCAAGTCCCCTGAGTCCCAGTCCAGTGCTCTTTCCACTCAACTAGTTATAAAATCCCAAGCTCTCAGTTGTGGAACTGACAAAAAAAATCTTTTTAAAAATTTATCAATCCCCCTAGGGCTTCCCTGGTGGCGCAGTGGTTGGGAGTCCGCCTGCCGATGCAGGGGACGCGGGTTCGTGCCCCGGTCCGGGAGGATCCCACGTGCCGCGGGGCGGCTGGGCCCATGGGCCATGGCCGCTGCGCCTGCGCGTCCGGAGCCTGTGCTCCGCAACGGGAGAGGCCACAGCAGTGAGAGGCCGCGTACCACAAAAAAAAAAAAAAAAAAAGAAATTTATCAATCCCCCAATCATTAAAAATAAGATGTATCACTTCACTTCACAGACAGACCATAAAATATAAATCACTATCTGGTGCAAATAAAAGCATCTCAGGGAAAAAAAAAAAATACTTAAAGCACAGAACATTCCTAAGGTATAAGGAAATTAATAAAACTGAGTCTCCTAAATCTGTATTATATAAACTATGCATTTACACTAGCGAATTCAGGATTTAGGCAAAGCTTACTAACACCTGCAAGCCAACTATTCGCTCCCTCCCCACCAATCTTAGTTTACCTCTTTAATTATCTGGGCCCCTTTTTTGTCACTGAATTGCAACTGAGCCAGAGCCTGGTCAATGGACATTCCTCGTATCTAGAATTAAAGGGTAACAGACAAGAGAAAATAAACAGATTAGTTTACAAAGTCAGCATTCCCTTTTCAGTGAAAAGTAAAAGTCTTACATAATCCAAATAACTTCTAAAATTAGCTAACTAGTTACATGTTAATTACATCTCAATAAAAGTGGGGAAAAACTTTTTTCATTAAGAATAAAAATAGCTAACTAAATGCAGGCAAAAGAGAAGAAAACAAGTTTGAGAAGGAATGCCACCACCCTCCTCTGTAGGTCAAAATCAAACTTAAAATTTTTAACCACTAAACCTGGATTATAATGGTTTCAATAATAATAAAAGAGAGCGGACATGACACAGAAAGATCACAAGTTGGCAAGGATCACAGTAGGCACTAAAGGCATCTCCTTCTCCTGTAGAAGAAATGTATTACATGTGTATTTGCTGCTTTTGTCTTCTCTCATATATAAATTTCATTTTTGAGGTAAAAAACTTAAAAAGGCAACAGTTTTGAAATAGATTGAATCAACTTTTACAGATACATAAGTTTACTTCCTGGATTCTCTAACTATAGCCAGGTTCTTGATGCCTTTCTTCTGAAGTATCTATGTATCCAACATGATTTAGTTTGTCAGGAGGTAAAAATTAAGCAAAATCACCAATCTCTGAACTATCATTTTTGGATTACCTACAATGTCTAAAAATATAATTATATTCCTCACTTTTTGGAAAAAACAGGGCAGGTTTTTTTGCTTTTTTCAAATCCTGGGGTAAAATTTGTAGCTTCTTTCCCTATGTATTATACGGTAATAGTCATTTTAGCTTACCAATTTTGCCAAATACCACATCTTGTCTTTGCTGTACTTTATTTGTCTTCGACAATGGTAGATTTCCTTACAAACAGGAAAAAAAATTAAGCAAGTTTATCAAAATGACAGTAAAACACTATTAATAAAGTTTTGCTTAATGAAAATGTTGTCATAAGAAATAAAAACATTATTAAGAATTTGGAAGACTTCCCTGTGGTGCAGTGGTTAAGAATCCGCCTGCCAATGCAGGGGACATGGGTTTGAGCCCCGGTCCAGGAAGACCTCACATGCCGCGGAGCAACTAAGACCGAGAGCCACAACTACTGAGCCCCTGTGCCACAACTACTGAAGCCCGTGCACCTAGAGCCCGTGCTCCGCAACAAGAGAAGCCACTACAGTGAGAAGCCCATGCGCCTAGAGCCCGTGCTCCGCAACAAGAGAAGCCACTGCAATGAGAAGCCTGCGCACCACATCAGAGTAGCCCCCACTCACTGTAACTAGAGAAAGCCCACGCGCAGCAACGAAGACCCAAGGTAGCCAAAAATAAATAAATTTATTTATTTTTTTTTTAAAAAAAAGAATTTGGGGACCCTTTTTCCCTATACAAAGTTGTATTTTTCCAAATTCTCACTATGTTATAAAGATTACTAAGGGAAAAACAAACTGTAAAATGGCTAGTTTGTGAAAAAATTTGCAATGCTTCTATACAGAGGAATAGTAAAAGACTTAAACTAAAGTATTTTGAAAACATTTAGCTGGCTAAAAGAAGAAAAGGTACAAAAAGGTTTCTTGTTAGTGAGGAGAACAATGGCAAAATGGATAAAGTAACTATTTTCATAAGAAAACCAATATTGTAAGTGTTCGATCAAGAGCACAGGTTCTAGAATCACACTACCTGGGTTTGAATACCACCTCTACCATTTACCAGCTACAGAACCCAAGCTACTTAACTTCTCTCTGCTTAAGTTTCTTGTTCTTTAAAATGAAGATAATAGTACCTAACATATAAAACTATAATAAGGATTAAATAAAGTAACCTATATAAAGTAAGTACTTCACAGTGTCTAGCACATGGTAAGATCTTAGTAAATGTTAGCTTTTATTATCTTCTATTTATAGTGGTAGGTATATCCTACTGAATTTTTTAATCATCCATTAAACAATTTATAGTTCACAAAGCACTTTTCAAGCCCATTATTTCATATGATCTAACTCTATGAGTTGGGAGAAAAAACATTTTATAAACCTTTTACAAAATGATAATCAGAGAAATCAAGTGACTTGTCCAAGATAGCAAAGTTTGTAAGCTAGTGCCACCCAGGGAAGTATGTGAAGGGCTTAATACAATGTCTGGCAGGTGTATCCTTAAAGTTCCCCTCATGACTCTAAAACCCACATTCTTCCTACTATTATACCATAATGCCACTTAAAAAAAAATTAGAAAACATTTTTCAAGGCAAATAAAAGCAGAGAAACCTCAAAACTTTCTAACATTCTGACTCCTGCTAGAAGTTTACAAATGCCTTAGGATTTACTCATTGCCCCATCTACTATTATTTAACTACATATTCCAAATGCTGAAGATCAGAATGAGACAGAATAGTAAATATTATCTGGCCTTCTTCTAAACAAGAGATAAAACTAATTTTTAAAATGTTTGCAGGTAGCAGATTGGAAATCCTAAGGAACACTGCAAATAATGGCACAGTGTTATCAACTATGTGGCTAAGTGAGCAAATTATTCCGTTAATAAGCAAGGTGTTTATAAACAGCATTAATAATTTAGTCATAACAGGTATAACTGTTATACCAAAATCAACTTATCAAATACTATTTAAAATCAGAAAATTTTAAGGTATTTTCCAAACGTCTTAATTTGTCCCAAAAAAGGAGTACTCCCTCAAACAAAGTCTGTGCAAAATAGAGAATTAAATTAGGTTTCTCCAAAGTGCTTATATAAAATCTAACCAAATGTCTTCACACAGGCACTTATAGAAAGAGTATACATGATGCAAAAGCTAATCAAAATAGTTTCAGTAAATTACAATATATAACAAATGATTTAATTGACACCGTTCTTCATTTGCCAGTTAGGTAGATGATCTACTGTTAACTATTTGAATTTTGCTATTTAGGATGTACGCTGAAGTGTGTTTAACATCCAAAAAGACTGGTACTTACAAAATACAAAATTTTGCTTTAGATTCTACACCTGACAAATACTATTATGATTTCTTTATTTCCAGTTAAAGCCAAGTCCAAAGAGCTCAAGTAAGAAGAAAGCTCATTAATTATAGAAAATATATACTTTTTTAATTTTTACTTTATTTTTGGTTGCATTGGGTCTTTGTTGCTGTGCATGGGCTTTCTCTAGTTGCGGCGAGACGGGGCTACTCTTTATTGCGGTGCGCGGGCTTCTCATTGCGGTGGCTTCTCTTGTTGCAGAGTACAGGCTTTAAGCGCGCCGGCTCAGTAGTTGTGGCGCGTGGGATTAGTTCCTCCACAGCATGGCGGCGGGGGGGATCTTCCCAGACCAGAGCTTGAACCCATCTCCCCTGCATTGGCAGGCGGATTCTTAACCACTGTGCCACCAAGGAAGTCCCTAGAAAATATTTTATTTATGATATTTGTACAAATGTGTAAATTTTTGTAAATTTTGGTTAATTACAAAATGGAGTCAATGCTTAATAGCACAGATTCTATGACAAATCAAACTTTTAACCTCTGATGGCATAATAAAATATGAAAGTTAACAACTCATTTGTTTAAGCTATTAAGATCTCTTTTTCTTCTTAGTTCCCAATCAAGTAGGAGGTCTTGAAATCAATAAATTAACTCCCCTAAATGAGAAAAAAAAAACCCATAAAACTACTAATTCAGACTAATATCTAGATAGCAACTGATTTTAATAAAATGCATGCAGTCAAGTTCATATAAAAACTAAGCAAATGACATTACTTAGATTATATTGAGTATCCAGTAGCCTTAAATCCCAAAGGACCTTACAAGATATTGCTAAACTGAATGATTTATAATTAACACAGTAATTCTATTTCTAAAGTAGTTATCACAGTTCATTTTCTTAAGGATTCAAATGCTCCCACCTTGTTTATGCTATTATTACTTCCTTAAACTTTTTAACAGATGTGTATGTATCCCACAGAAAATTCATATTAAGCTAGAAATTTGTCTTTTATCTCAGACTAGAGCAATTTCTAGCAATCTGGAGAGTGCAAAAGGATTCTGAGCAACTAAAGATAAGTTAAAGTCTGGAAGGAATAAGGTATCTCTGGAAGGAATCCAATGATTAAATTCAAACCTTAGGTTCAAATGTTTGTAAATTACAAAAAAAAAAAAAAAAGGAAGAAAAACCTCACAACCCAGTGTGTCTATACTCAAGTATAAAACATTGGAAAATCATACATATGATTTAAATATTGGCCAATGGCTTAAGCCATTCTTGCCAACCCCTCACGCTCCATTATCAAGCCTCTTGGAGTCAAAAATCAGTCGAACCGTCTCAAGCCATTAGCTCAGTTTTAGAGTTAAGGTTCCTATCCAGGAGATTAAGTCAAGGCAAATAAGTAAAACAAAGACAATCATTTTAACTACAAAAAAGATAAATCTAGAACATTTTCTGTACCAATTAAAGGATCAAGTAAATTCCTGTATAACTTTTTTCTTTTCTTAACATGGAATAATAAATCACTGATAGCCACACAAGAACAAGAGTGCTTTATCAAAATCAAGAGATTAGTTCTACCCACAAACTTACAGCTGGTCTCCGAGGTTCTCCAGGCAGTTGTGGAGGATAAACAATTTTATTCTTCTTCTCCCATTTTCGAGATATTTCAAGAGAAGCACTTGTGTGAATATGTGATTGGGGTAAAACGCTGTGAGATGTAAAAAGCCTGTAAAGCAACAGACATGTAGAATATTTTAGAAAGCTTATCTATCTTCTGAACCACATCAGCTCCATTTTGATGGAAACTATTTAAGGATCCCTAGTGGAAACATTCTAGACATATTTGTTAGAAAAGAATCAAGATTACATAAAATACCACAAAGAGCTAGTTGTTTACTGAAGACTAAGAAGAGTGAAAAGTCAGTAACTCATGTAAGTCAAATAATAAACAGATATTAACCCAAGATTTTAATTGAGGTATAGCTGGTGTACAACATTATGTAAGTTTCAGGTGTACAGCATAGCGAGTCACAATTTTTAAAGGTTATATTCCATTCATAGTTATTATAAAAGTTTGGCTATGTTCCCTTGTTGTACAGGATATCCTTGGAGCTTATGTATTTTATACATAGTAGCTTGTACCTCTTAATCTCCCACCCGTTTTGCCCCTCACCCCTTCCCCCTTCCCACTGGTAACCATCAGCTTGTTCTCTAGATTTCTGTTTCTTTTTTGTTATATACATTAGTTTATTTTATACTTTAGATTCTACATATAAGTGATATCATACAGTATTTTCTTTCTCCGTCTGACTTATTTCACTAAACAGAATACCAACCCAAATCCATCCACGATGTTGTGAATGGCAGAATTTCATTCCTTTTAATGGTGGTCAATGACTATTGATTCTCTACTGTAAGTCATCTCAGTCCTAAAATAGATTTAAAGACACAGAGGATCTCTGACATGATCTGTGGAATTCCTCAACTTTGAATAATCAAGACAAATAACATCACTTTCTAATCCCTAAGAAATTAATGCATAAAGGTGGCTTCATTCACCTCCTGATGTAAAAAGACACCACCCACCATCCATGAAGTAGTCTTTCTGCAAAAACAAACTTGAATTAATCAAGCCTCTAGATTCAATGCAGAAAATACAGAGACAGGGAAACCTGTTAAACAACACAAAAGGGGGATGCACTCAGCAAAGTCCAAGCTGTACAAAACTCTACAAGACGAACAGCCCATTTTCTTCAACAAATAAATTACAAGGAGGAAAAAAAAAGAGCTGAATAAAGAACCTACAGATTACGAGAATTAAGAAAAAAGTCAGTTAATGGGTGGACTTTAAAAAAATTTATTCAATGTATTTAAACTAAAAACAAACAAAACAAACAAACAAAAAACCCCAATTCACCCATTCATTTCTCTCACCCCCAACCCACTGCCTCTTGTAATCACCAATCTGTTCTCCGTACCTATGAGCCTGGTTTGGTTTTTGTTTGGTTTTGATTTTTTAGAGTCCACATATAAGAAATATCAAATGGTATGAGTCTTTCTCTGCCTGACTTATTTCACTTAACATAATACCCTCAAGGTCCATCCTTATTGTCACAAATGGCAAGATTTCATTCTTTTTTATGGCTGATTAATATTCCTGTGTTTGTGTGTGTGGTGAGTGTGCGTGTGTGTTTATATATTTACATATATCACAATTTCTTTAACTACTCATCCACTGATGGCAACTTAGGCTGTTTCCATACCTTGGCTATTGTAATGTAGCAATGGACATGAGTATGTATATATCTTTCCAAATTAGTGTTTTTGTTCTCTTCAGAAGTGGAATTGCTAAATCACATGGTAGTTCATTTTTAGTTTTTTGAGGAACCTCCATACTGTTTTCCACAGTAGCTGCACCAATTTACATTCCCACCAACAGTGCACAACAGTCCCTTTTCTGCACATCCCTGCCAACACTTTTTATTTCCTATTTTTTTGATAATAGCCATTCTAACAGGTGTGAGGTGGTATCTCATTGTGGTCTGGATTTGTATTTCTCTGATGATTAATGATATGGAGTATCTTTTCATGTACCTATTGGTCAATGGCATGTCTTCTTGGCAAAATAGCTATTCAGATCTTCTCTCTCTCTCTTTTTTTATTTTTATTTTTTGCAGTACGCGGGCCTCTCACTGTTGTGGCCTCTCCCGTTGTGGAGCACAGGCTCCGGACACGCAGGCCCAGCGGCCACGGCTCAAGGGCCCAGCCGCTCCGCAGCAGGTGGGATCTTCCTGGACCGGGGCACAAACCCGTGTCCCCTGCATCAGCAGGCAGACTCTCAACCACTGTGCCACCAGGGAAGCCCCCAGATCTTCTCATTTTTAAATTTGATTGTCTGGGGAGTTTTTGCTATTCAGTTGTATGAGTTTGTTGTATAGTTTGGACATTAGCCCTTTATCAGATATATGACTTACAATTATTTTCTCCCATTCAGTAGGCTGCCTTTTCATTTTGTTGATGGTTTCCTGTGCTATGCAGAAGATTTTTAGTTTAATTAGGTCCTACTTGTTTACTTTTGCTTTTGGTGTCAGATTCAAAAAAATCATTGCCAAGACCTATGTCAAGGAGCTTACTACCTGCTTTTTTCTAGGAGTTTTATGGTTTCAAGTCTTACATTCAAGTCTTTAACCTATTTTGAGTTAATTTTGGAGTATGGGGTAGGACAGGATCAAATTTCATTCTTTGGCAAGTGGCTGTCCAATTTTCCAAATACCATCTTTTAAAGAGACTGCCCTTTCCCCAAAGTGTATTCTTGCTCAACTGTCATAAGTTAATTGACAACATATGTGTGGGATTATTTCTGGGCTCTATATTCTATTCCATTGATCTATGTGTCTGTGTTTATACCAATATCATACTGTTTTAATTACTATACCTTTGTAATATAGTTTGAAATCAGGTAGCATGATGCCTCCAGCTTTGTTTTTCTTTAAGATTGCTTTGGCTATTAGCTGGGCCCAGGTGCCACAACTACTGAGCCTGCACTCTACAGCCCGTGCGCCCCAACTACTGAGCCCACGTGCTGCAATTACTGAAGCCTGCGCACCTAGAGCCTGTGCTCTGCAACAAGAGAAGCCAGCGGTGGGTTGGGAGGAATAGGAAGTGACTGCTGATGGATACAAGCTTTCTTTATGGGATGATGAAAATGTATTAAGATTAGATTATGATGATAGAGGCACATCTCTGTAAATATACTAAAAACACTGAATTACACACTTTAAATGAGTGAACTATATGGTATGTAAATTATATCTCAATAAAGCTGCTAAATTAAAAAAAAAAAAAAGATTGCTTTGGCTATTGGGGTCTTTGGAGATTCCACACAACTTTTAAGCCTGTTTGTTCAGGCTTACCTAGTGGCACAGTGGTTACGAATCCGCCTGCCAGTGCAGGGGACATGGGTTCAAGCCCTGGTCTGGTAAGATCCCACATGCTGCAGGGCAACTAAGCCTGTGGGCCACAACTACTGAGCCTGTATGCAACAAATACTGAAGCCCATGCGCCTAGAGCCTGTGCTCTGCAACAAGAGAAGCCACTGTAATGAGAAACCTGTGCACTGCAATGAAGACCCAATGCAGCCAATAAATAAATAAAATTTTACAAAAACAAAACACTGTTTGTTCCATTTCTGTGAAAAATGCTGTTGAAATTTTGATAGGAATTGCACTGAATCTGTAGATTGCTTTGAGTGGTATGGTCATTTTAACAATACTAATTCTTCCAATCCATGAGCACAAAATATCTTTGCATTTATTCCTGTCTTCTACAATTTCTTTCATTAATGTCTTATAGTTTTTAATATACAAGCCTTTCATCTCCTTGGTTAAATTTATTTCCAGGTATTCTATTCTTTTTGATGCAATTATAAATGGGTTATTTGATTAATTTATCTTTCTGATAGTTCATTATTAGTATAAAGAAACAAAATGTTTATGTTTGATTTTGTATCTCACAACTTTACTAAATTTATTAGTTTTAATAGTTTTTTGGAGTCTTTGGGGTTTTCTTATCATGTCATCTGTAAATAGTGATAGTTTTACTTCTTCCTTTCCCATCTGGATACTTTTATCTCTTTTTCTTGTCTAATTTCTGCAGCTAGAACTTCCAATACCATGTTGAATAAAAGTGGCGAGAGTATACATTGTCGTCTTTGTTCCTGACCTTAGAGGAAACGTTTTCAGCCTTTCACCACTGAGTATGTTAGCTGTGGACTTGTCATATATGGCCTTTATTATGCTGAGGTATTTTCACTCAATACCTGCTTTGTTGAGAGTTTTTATCAAAAATGGATGTTGAATTTCGTCAGATGCTTTTCCTGCATGTCAATATTGAAACGATCATATGATTTTTATCCTTCATTGTGTTAACGTGGTAAATTGCACTAACTGGTTTGCAGATGTTGAACCATCGTTACATTTTTGGAATACATCCCACTTGATCACGATGTATGATCCTTTTAATGTATTGGTGAATTCAGTTTGCTAAGAATTTGTTGAGGATTTTGCATACATGCTCATCGGGGATACTGCCTGTAACTTTTTGTATGTGGCACCCTTGTCTGGTTTTGGTATCAGGAAAATGCTGGCTTCATAAAATATGTTTGGAAGAATTCTGACCTCTTCTGTCTTTTGGGAGAGTTTGAGAAAGACTGATTTTAATTCTTCTTTTAATGTTTGGTAGAATTCACCTGGGAAGTCATCTGGCCCTGGACTTTTGTTTGTTGGATGGCTTTTGATTACTCATTCACTCTCCTTGCTAGTAATCAGTCTGCTCAGATTTTCTGTTTCATCATGATTCAGTCTTAGTAGGTTATATGTTTTCTAGGAATTTCTCCATTTCTTCTAGGTTGTCCAATCTGTTAGCATGTAATTATTCGTAGTAGTCTCTTAAGATCCTTTGTACTTCTGTGGTATCACTGTCACACTCCTCTTTCATTTCTGAATTTATTTATTAGAGTCCTCTCTCTTTTATCTTGTTGAGTCTAGCTAAAGATTTGTCAGGTTAGGAGTTTCTTTTTTTTTTAATCTTTCCAAAGAATCAGCTCTTAGTTTTATTGATCTTTTCTATTGTCTTTTTAGTTCCTAGTTCATTTATTTCTGCTCTAACCTTTGTTATTTCCTTCCTTCTACTAACCTTGGACTTCATTTCTTCCTCTAGTTCCTTGAGGTGTAGAGTTAGACTGTTTCTTCAGACTTTTATTTCTTGAGGTAGAATTTATTGCTGTGAACTTCCTTCTTAGAACTGCTTTTGCTGCACTGCATAAATTCTGCTTTGTTACATTTCCATTTTCATTTTCCTCAAGGTATTTCTTTATTTCTTCTTTGACCCACTGGTTATTCAGTAGCATATTGTTTAATCTCCTGAAACTCACATCCTCCTACAGACATACTGAGTCTACAGCTACATGTGGAACAACTTTCTCTTAAAAAAAAGCAAAGGCTGGTTGGGTGACAACTACATATCAGGCAAACAAGAAGAAAATTACATCAAAGCAGGTAGGAAAGGTTGGCTCACAATCCTGTCAACCCCAACCCCAGTATGGCAACCCACGACTGGAAGGGAACTCAAAACCCAGAGCTTCTCTCCGAGAAACAAAGGGTTCAAACCCCACATCAGGAACTGCAACTTTTAAGACATGCACTTGAGATGAACCCCCAAAACACCTAATTTTGAAAACCAATTGCGCTCATGGCCTGAGACCCACAAGATGGAGACAATCAGAGAAACACCTCTTTAAGAGTCACGCTCAGAAACTCACCTGCCCCAATGCCCAGCTCAGGGGCAGCTGATTGCACCCATACATAAAGTAAAGGAGGCTCACCTGCTTATAGTAAAACTTCAGGCTAGGGGGACTTCCCTGGTGGCACAATGGGTAAGACTCTGTGCTCCCAATGCAGGGGGCCTGGGTTTGATACCTGGTCAGGGAACTAGATCCCACATGCGTGCCGCAACTAAGAGTTCACATGCCACAACTAAGGAACCCGTGCGCCACAACTAAGGCGCTGGCAAGCCGCAACTAAGGAGCCCTGGAGCCGCAATTAAGAAGCCCACCAGCTGCAACTAAGGAGCTGGTGAGCCACAACTAAGGAGCCCACAAGGAGCAACTAAAGAGCCCGCCTGTCACAACTAAGACCCTGTGCAACCAAATGAATAAATAAATATTTAAAAAAAAAAAAAAAAAAAAAAAACCCTCAGCCTGGGGACTTCCCTGGCAGTCCTGTGGTTAGGACTCTACACTCTCACTGCTCAAGGCCCAGGTTCAATCCCTGGTCAGGGAACTAAGATCCGACAAGCCATGTGGCACAGCCCAAAGCAAACAAACAAACAAAAAAACACAGCCTGTGGATCAGGCATCCAATTTAACACACACATTTTGGAGCCTGCTGGAACACTCACTTTAAGGGGATGGAGACTAGTGGGTGCCATCTTTGCCCTCTCCCTTTGCCGTGTCCCCTGCATTGGCAGGCAGATTCTTAACCACTGCGCCACCAGGGAAGAAGTCCCTAGGAGATAACTCTTTATTGCCTGGCTCTGGAGGACAGGGGAGCTTGCACTCCTGGTCACATGGGACTGTAATAATAGGTGTCACCCAGAAAGGAGCTCATAACCCTGCCTGGCAACGTGATTTTTATGACTGCTGCTAGGGGACACTTCTACATCGCCTGCCTCTGGTGACCAGGAGGGCTTATGCTTGTGGGCCCCCCAGGACTGTAACCAACAGAGAAAGAGTTCCTAAACAGCTGCCACCCCCAGGGCACAGCAAGAGGCAATAGACCTCTGAGGTCTGTTTTTCTGTGAAGGAGGCCTATTAGCTAATCATCACAACTGTGGCCTGGGGGCAGGCTTCTAATTAAACAACATATGGAGGAGCTGATTGTAATCCTTTACACACGGCTGGTACAGTTTCTGCAGCTGACATCCAGAAAATGCCCATCACCTGGCCCTGATGGCCAAAGGGGCTTGTGTCCTGGGGTCTCATGGGACTGTGGCAGTTGGGGAGGGATGGTTCTTGGCAGGCTACCATCTTCAGGAGACTGTGCAGACAGCAGACCAAGGCACACTCCCCATTCTTTCTGTGAAGGAGGCCACTCTGCCTGTCCTGGAGCTTTCAACGGAGTGGCAGGACTCAAGTATGGCACACGTTTGGTGGCCTATGGAGCTGCTCTCAACAGTGCAGGCTGTAGACACCATTTTGTTGCTCTTTCTCTGCCTTGCTCCAGCTCACCAGTATCTCCCAAAAAAGAAGCTTATACACTCATCTGGACAGTGTATCCTGATTTTTGCAACTGCTGCCCAGGGGACAGATCATGTGGCTCTGGGGGCCAGCAGGGCTTACATTTGTGGCCCCCCAGAATTGAATATATCTGCATACTTATAAAGCTGCTGCCTGAGGGTCTAGCTTCCAGTCCAACTGAATCTAGGTGCTGAAATCCTCTTTGGGACACTGTCTATTCTTGGCACATCCTCAACTACTGGGAGCTACTAATAACGTAACAGGATGCTTGGACAAGCACAAAAGTTTGAGAGAGGACCAAAAGCTGGGGCAGGGCTGAATAAAAAGTTTTATCTCCTACATGAGGCCACTCCTTCAAGACTGGGAGAAGTGGTTATTTCTCCTACTGTATAGAAACCAACACAGAGAGTCAAGCAAAATAAAGAAACAGAGGAATATGTTTCAAGTCAGTTAACAAGATACCACCTCAGAAAAATATCTTAATGAAACAGAGATAAGTAATTTACCTGATAAAGAGTTCAAAGTAATGGTCATAAAGATGCTCACCAAACTGGGAAGACAAATAGATGAACACAGCAGAATCTTCAACAAAGAGACAGAAAATATAAGAAAATACCAAACAGAAGTCACAGACCTTAAGAATATAATAACTGAACTGAAAAATACACTAGAAGTGTTCAACAGCAGACTGGATAAAGCGTAAGAAAGAATCAGTCAACTTGAAGAAAAGGCAGTGGAACTCACCCAGAGTAGCAAAAAGAAAAAGAATGAAAAAATTTGACTATAGCTTAAGAGACTTATTGGGCAATATCAAACAGACTAACATTTGCCTTATAGGACTTCCAGAAAGAGAAAGAAAAGGGCAGAAATCTTACTTGAAGAAATAATGGCTGGGGAATTCCCTGGCAGTCCAGTGGTTGGGACTCCGGGCTATCACTGCCAAGGGCCAGAGTTTGATCCCTGGTCAGGGAATTAAGATCCCACACGGCCAAAACAGATGAATAAGTAAATAAATAAATTACTATCCCTCTACTCTACCATTAAAACTCCTCTTAAGAATGGACTTGGGGTCCATTCATTGGGGTCCAATGGACATGGGGTGGGAGGGGGAAGCTGGGGCCAAGTGAGAGTAGCATGGACATATATACACTACCAAATGTAAAATAGCTAGCTAATGGGAATCAGCAGCAAAGCACAGTGAGATCAGCTCAGTGCTCTGCGATGACCTAGAGGGGTGGGATAGGGAGGGTGGGGGGGAGGCTCAAGAGGGAGGGGATATGGGGACATATGTATACATATGGCTGATTCACTTTGGTGTACAACAGAAACTAACACAGTATTGTGAAGTAATTATACTCTAATAAAGACCTATTAAAAAAAAAAAAACTCCTCAAAAAACAAAAAAAAAAAAAAAAAGAGAGAGAGAGAAAAAGAAATAATGGCCGAAAACTTCCCTAACTTGGGGAAGGAAACAGGCATTCAGATCTAGGAAGCCCAGAAAGTTTCAAGTAAGATGAACCCAAAGAGACCCACACCAAGACACATTATAATTAAAATGTCAAAAGTTAGACAAAGAATATTAAAAGCAGCAAAAAAAAAAAAAAAAAAAAAAAAAAAAAAAAAAAAAAAACCAAACAGAAAGTCTTGTTTCATACAAGGGAACCCCCACACCCCCACAAGCCTATCCACAGATTTTTCAGCACAAATTTTGCAGGCCCAAAGGGAGTGACATAAAACATTCAAAGTGCTGAAAGAAAAAAAACCTTCCAACCAAGAATACTCTACCTGGCAAAGTTATTCAGAATTGAAGGAGAAAGAGAGTCTTCCAGACAAGCAAAAGCTTAAAAGCATTCCTCACCACTAAACTGACCTTACAAGAAATAAGAAATGTTAAAAAGACTTCTTTAAGTGTGGACTACTATAATCTTAAAAGTACTAAAGTTATTTAGCCATTGGAAATTTGAACATTAACTGGACATTTGATATATTTTAATAAGATACATGGTGAAATATTTATGGATGAAATAATATACTCTCTGGGATTTGTTTCAAAATATGATCGGGAAGAGCAGGGGCTCTAGATAAGACAAGAAAACAAGGTAAGCCATGAGTTAATAATTGTTGGGAGTTGGGTGGTGGGTTCATCATATTGTCTACTTTTGTTTACATCTGGATATAGCCAAATAACAACAAACTCTGGTGTTTCCCTACTGCTCAGAATATAGTCTAAACTCCTTAACAAGACACAGAAGGCCTTCCATAATCTAACACCAGCCTGGCCCTCTCAGCTTATTCACCTTAAAGCCTAACCACACAAATATTCATTGTTCCCTGAACAAGCCACATTCTTTCATATCTTTACACTTTTGCTCATGTGGCTTTCTCCTCCCTTATTATCTCCTAAATGAAACACTTGTCCTGTTTTAAGTCCCAGCTCAAGTGTCACCTCAATGTGAACCTGATCCCTTCTCCAAGACAACCATCCCCCCACTGCCTTAGTACTTTGTTCTTGCCAGCTGTATAGCAATGAGTTGTACTACTCCTGAACTGTAAGATGGTTGCAGAAGAATGAGTTCCTGTAGTAAGTGTATCAATTTGAGCATCTGGAGGGCAAGCATGACATCCTTTGTATTTTAGCACCAAAGACAATATCTGGCACATATATACTGAGTAAATATTTAACCCAGACTTAAATATTCAAAGTTGTTGTATATTGGCAGATTCTCACACAACATATGCAATTAAATTATATACTCGGCAAAGTCTTTTTTTAAGTCCTCAAACCATTCAGGCTAAAGAATTTTAAAAATCTATTCTTCTAGTGGCTCACTTCTCCTACTCTACCTCAAGTTCACTGATCAGTGCCATCAAAATACCTAACAAAATCTGTACTTTTGCCATCCACATTTAGCTTGCACTATTTTAACTGAAAAGTACAAAACAAGAACATATGATGTAACCAGACAGAATTTTCTAATAAAACTATAAGCCAAGTGATGAGGGCAGAGACTACATAGTCAACTAGCCCTGGGTCTAAATCCTAACTCTAATACTAGATGAATGGCCTTGGGGAAGTCACATAACTTCCTAGACCTCAGTTTTCTCATCAGTAAATGGAGTAATAATAGTAATTACCTCATAGGCTTCTTTTTTTTTTTGGCCACACCGTGAGGCATGCGGTATCTTAGTTCCCCAACCAGAGATAGAACCCACGCCCCTGCAGTAGAAGTGCAGTCTTAACCACTGGACTACCAGGGAAGCCCCCACATAGGCTTCTTAAGGAGCTCAAATGAGATACTTTAAGTAAAATACTTAACCTGACACATAATAGGGCTCAATAAATGTGAAATTATTACTTTTAGAATGAGAAGAATACCTACTTCATTCTGTTGGTGGTATATAAATAATATACAACACCCTACAAAGTCTAGCTCAAGATAAACACTGGTAGCTAGTATTAACTTTAAATTAGGCCCTCTGAACAGTTCATCTCTCCTGTTCTCAAAAAAAATAAACAGTTTGAACTGTCTGAATTGTGTAAACTTCGTATTACACAATTTCAAACCTTCTTCTCATGTTTATGATCATGATCATTTGTTTCTATGAAGTTGTAATTCATGGGTACACTAAGTTTGTCAATTTCTTTACCTATGAGAAGAGGAATTGGTGTACTTCATCTCCAGGGTCTCTCCAAATCTTAATTTTTCTTTCATCTCATGGATGATAGCAGGATGACAGAAATATGAATGCCTTGGCTTCTCTTTAACTCTTCTATGAAACCACTACTATACTAAACAGTCTGAAAGACTACTTGAGGGTGAGGCCCATGCCTTCTATATCCCCCATATCTAGCATAGGGTTTGATACTCCTCAAATCCTCAATACACATTCAGTGAATTAAATACAATGGCTAACAAATTAAACACATTATGAATTAATAACGACAAAGCTTTCTGAATGCCTACAATACTTTCAGGGCTCAAATGCTTCATAAAATGAATTATCAAGCAAATACTAAACAACTGTAATCACATTAAAGTAAAATATGATTACAAACGGGGTCTTAATTCAGAAGTATACTAAATCAAAAAGTTTTATGCGCCCTCTCCTGGCCACGTATTGGAATAACACTAAGTTAAAGCAGGAAACGAAGTGCTCATAAGGTACAACTGAAAATAAAATTAATTCAAAAGTTAAGGCTATTTTTTTTTGCCATGCCACTCGTCTTGCAGGATCTTAGCTCCCTGACCAGGGATTGAACCCAGGCCACGGCAGTGAAATCACTGAGTCCTAACCACTGAACCGCCCAGGAATTCCCAAAACTTAAGGCTTTTATGAGACCACTTTACGTAAGAAAGCCTGTGAAGAGTCACTAAAGAAAACAAATTCAAAGAAGGAAGTTGGGGGACTTCCCTGGTGACGCAGTGGTTAAGAATCCGCCTGCCCCATCATCAAAAAATCTACAAACAATAAATGCTGGAGAGGGTGTGGAGAAAAGGGAACCCTCTTGCACTGTTGGTGGGAATGTAAATTGATACAGCCACTATGGAGAACAGTATGGAAGTTCCTTAAAAAACTAAAAATAGAACTACCATACGACCCAGCAATCCCACTACTGGGTGTATACCCTGAGAAAACCATAATTCAAAAAGAGTCATGTACCACAATGTTCATTGCAGCTCTATTTACAATAGCCAGGACATAGAAGTAACCTAAGTGTCCATCGACAGATGAATAGATAAAGAAAATGTGGCACATACATACGATGAAATATTACTCAGCCATAAAAAGAAACGAAATTGAGTTATTTGTAGTGAGGTGGATGGACCTAGAGTCTGTAATATAGAGTGAAGTAAGTCAGAAAGAGAAAAACAAATACCGTATGCTAACACATATTTATGGAATCTTAAAAAAAAAAAAAAGGGTTCTGAAGAACCTAGGGGCCGGACAGGAATAAAGATGAAGACATAGAGAATGGACATGAGGACATGACGATGGGGAGGGGTAAGCTGGGATGAAGTGAGAGAGTAGCATGGACATATATACACTACCAAATGTAAAACAGATAGCTAGTGGGAAGCAGCTGCATAGCACAGGGAGATCAGCTCAGTGCTTTGTGATCACCTAGAGGGGTGGGATAGGGAGGAGATATGGGGATATATGTATAGCTGATCCACTTTGTTATAAAGCAGAAGCTAACACACCATTGTAAAGCAATTATACTCCAATAAAGATGTTAAAATAATTAATTAATTTAAAAAAAAAGAATCCGCCTGCCAATGCAGGGGACATGAGTTCCAGCCCTGGTCCGGGAAGATCCCACATGCCATGGAGCCCGTGCACCACAACTAGAGAATGTGCTCTAGAGCCAGCAAGCCACAACTACTCAGCCCATGTGCCACAACTACTGAGGCCCACACACCTAGAGCCCATGATCCACAAGAGAAGCCACCGCAATGAGAAGCCTGCGCACTGCAACAAAGAGTAGCCCCTGCTCCCCACAACTAGAGAAAGCCGTGGGCAGCAACGAAGACCCAATGCGGCCATAAATAAATAAATAAATTTATAAAGGAAAGGAAGTTGGAATTAACAAATGATAGCATGAGTTATTGCCAGAATCCACTTCCTTCTGTAAAATTTCTTCCAACAAATATTAGATTTTAACTCTGCCTAGAGCTCTAGCTTACTGTTAGCATTCTAAAGAATGAAAATAAATTAAAATCTTAAAAAAAGAAAACAAAGGCAACCAGGATCAACTTTTATCATTTTGAAACTCAAATATCACTACCGGTATTTAGTATACCCTTTCATTTACTAGGAAACCCAAATCCCTTTAGCTTCACTGCATCTCCGTAAATTGGGTGAAGAAAAGTGGGCATGAACCACCACTCCAGAGCACTTGTACACAAAACACACACAGGTTCCCACAGTACGGAGAGATTGCCTGAGCTCAAGCAGAAAGTGAATGGTATGCTGGAACTAGCATATGAATTTCCCTTCTCTCATCATTCTGGTGTTTTCTATCTACCAATACTTGAGGATTAAGTTTAAGTACCACGTTTCAAATCCTGCCCATAGTCATTAGGCATTGAAGAGTAGCAGATACAAGCCAAATTTTAGGATTAAGAGTTAACTCAGATAAGACAGACTATCTGAAACTTTCTCAAGTCACAATTTGACAGAATACTTCCTCTTTGTTACTCAAAGTTTACTTTGAAATTTAGTACAAGGTATACTCAAGTCTCAAGTGAAGATAATACTGGCCTCAGGCTCAATCTTAAGAAACTCACGTTATTAGATGCATCAAGGTAAAAAGTTCTTTGTTCCAAATTTACTTCAGATAACATTAACCCCATACTTGAGGCTGAATAAAAGAACATCCTCCCTCTTGCCTCCATTAAAATCTAAAATAAAAAGCTGAAGTGATATGTATATTCTCGTAACTCAGTACAATTTTAGTACTTTGTGAAAGTCAAGGACAATCAAACAAGGAAACAAGAATTTAGCAAACAAAAAAAGTGAAATCCCAGCAACTATGAACCATGATAAGTTCAGAGTTTTTCGACCTCAGCATTGCTGACATTTTAAGCAGGTCACTCTTTGTTGTGAGGACTCTCCTGTGCCTCTGTCATAAGGATGCTTAGTGGCATCCCTCACCTCTACCTACTAGATGCCAGCAGCACCCCCTGCCTTGTGACACTCTTGCAGCGCCTCCAAATGTTGCCAAATGTCTCCTGGAGGGAGGTGAGAGGCAAAACTGCTCCCAATTGCAAGTCACTATTAGCTAAAGCAGCATTAAAACAAACAAACAAAAACAAAATGACAGTGCTAGTTTTTGCAGACTAGGGAGCATGACCTCTCTGTTCCAAAAGGTTCCAGTTATCATGCCATACACATGTGGATGGTTAGTAAGAAAGATTTTCTCACTGTGTAAAGCAATAATGATTGAATGCCTAAATTTTACATTCTTATTCATAAGAATAAGTGGGCCCTTAAGGCTGCCTGGCATTCCTACTGTATTTCTCTGGTCCATTTACTCTCCTAGCCCCTGTAGACAAACTTCATACCTCTTCCTTGCTAGTTAAACTTCCCGTATCTCCTCCCTCATCCTCAGTCTCAGCTGAAAATTGTGCTTATTCGCTGAGAAAATGGAACAATCAAAAGAGAACTTCCAGGGGACTTCCCTCAGTTAAGACTCTGAGCTCCCAATGCAGGGGGCTGGGGTTCAATTCCTGGTCAGGGAACTAGATCCCACATGCATGCCACAACTAAGGAGCCCGCGAGCTGCTACTAAGGAGCCTGCAAGCTGCAACTAAGGAGCCTGCCGGCCACAACTAAGAAGGTGAGCCACAACTAAGAAGCCCGCCTGCCGCAACTAAGACCCAGCGCAACTAAATAAATAAATTAATTAATTGTTGCTTTAAAAAAAAAGAAGAAGAAGAGAACTTCCACAAGCTCCCACCACCTAATCTATATACCCACCGCAACCATAGCCATACACACTTACTATCTTCACTTGTTACTATGAATGCAAGTCTATGCCCTAATCAGGACCAATCTCATCCCTTGCTCCCTAGATCCCATTTCTTCCCATCTACTCAAGGGCACTGCTTCGGCAATTCTTTCTTCCCCCTTTAAATCATCAATTTTTCTTCTCTATTGGAACACTACCATCAGCAAACAAATATACTCTAATATCTCCCAACTTAACTGTCCCCTGACTAACTCCCTCTATCTACTGCTGCAAAACTCCTTGATTGAGTTACCTAAACTCCCTGTCTCTAATTCCAGCCCTCCCATTCATCTTTAACCCTCTCCCATCATTCCACCAAAACTGCTTTATCAGGGTTATCGAAGATAATGTGTTGTAAAATCCAGTGGACAATACTCAGTTCTCATTTGAGAATGATCTAAGTATCCCTGGTAAAAGGGCTCTCTGACTACCCAACAATTCCAGTGTTGGAGGGTGGTTCCTCATACCACCACTAAGCAATGCTCTGACACCAGCTGGGTATCCTACAATTAAATCCAATTCTGACACTCTCTACCTGGGCACAGCATCACATTAAGGGCTCTGTCCCACAAGACCACCCTCCACTTCAGATGCCAGTTACAAGCTCAGGTTGTTACCTGTGCTTCTGACCAACTGGCTATAAAATCAAGAGGTTCTCACGATGCCCTTCTTGGGTTTGATTAATTTGCTTCACCAGCTCACAAAATTCAGGAAACCAATTTACTCATTAGATTACTGATTTTTTATGAAAGACAGTAAAAGATATGAATCAAAAGCCAAATGAGGAGATACATAGCACAAAGTCCCAAGCAAAGGAGCTTCTGTCTTCATGAAACTTGGGGCCCAGCACGGTGACACACAGAAGCATTCTGGTTCCCCACTCAGAAGCTCTCTGAACCCCCTCCTTTTGGCTTTTTATAGAGGCTGCATTACATAGGCAAGATTAACTAACTCATTGGCCTTTTGTAACTGATTCAACCTCCAGTCCTTCTCCCCTCCCTGGAAACCAGGAGGTGGTGGGACTAAAAGTTCCACCCCTCTGTTCATGGTTGGTTCCCCTAGCAACCAACCCCCATCCTTAGGTGCTTCCCCAAATTCACCTCATTAACATAAACCCAGTTGTGGTGGAAAGGGGCCATGTCAGGAATAACAAGACACCCATTTCACTTTACGGCTCTAAAGCCATAAACTGAGGACAAGAGAGCAAATATGATGACACAAGAAGCTCCCATAACCCTATGGCTCAGGAAATTCCAAGGGTTTTGGGAGCTGTGAGCCAGAACCATGGACAAAGACAAAATATACATGAGAAATATATTTTGGCCTGTTTGTCATAAATCATAGTATCACATCTGGTCACCTGCTTTTCCTTGAGGCACTTTCTTTACTTGAGTTCCAGGACACAACACACTCTGGGTTTTCCTCTCACCTCTCTAGACACTTCTCTAGCCTCCTTTGTTTTGTCCTCCTCAACCTGATCTGTAAATGTTGGCTGCATCAGGTAGCCAATCCCTGGACTCTTGTGCTTTCTATCTACTCTCATAGCAAAGTCAACCAGACTCATGGCTTTAAATACTGTTCATACACTGATGACTCCCAAATCCGCAGGCCTTCTATGAACTCCAAACTCATATATCCAATTGCCTCCTCACATCTCTCCCTGTACACTTACCGGCTACCTCACACTTAACAAGCCCCAAACTGAGCTCCTGATGGTCTCCCAAACTTGCTCCTCTGGAAGTCTTCCTATCTCAGCAAATGCTAACTCCATGCTTCCACCTGCTCAGGTCATAAACCCTGGTGTCACCCTTCTTTCTCACACCCCACATCCAATTCATCAACAGGTCCTGTCAGCTGTTGTTAATGCACTGCCAGAATCCAACCATTCACCCACCTTCACATCCACCCTAATCCAAGCCACCATAATCTCAAACTTGAAATATCCAATGGTCTCTACTTCTATCCTTGCTCCTCATCCCCACTCTGGTCTGTTCTAAAGACAGAAGAAGCCACCACCCATAAACGTAAGTCTGATCATATCACTCTTATACTGAAAATCCACCAACGGTTTCCCATCTCACTAAGAATAAAAACCAAAGTACTTACAATGATCCATAAGGCGCTACATGATCTCCTATTCCTTCTTCTGACCTCATCTACTACGATCTCCCCTCCTCACTCACCGCTTTTGACCATACTAGGTATGTTCCCTCCTCAGGGCCTTTGCACTTATGTTCCATCTCTATAGAATGGTGTTCACCCAGACGTTGGCAGGCCTTGACAGCCTGCTCCCTGGTTTCTTTCAGATCTTTACGCAAATGCTATCTTAATGAGGCCTTTCCTATCTAAAACTCTTGTATACACACACTTCCTATTCCCATTCTCTGCTCTCCTTTTCTCCTAAGCAGTTGTCACTATCTAATATACTCTATATTTTACTTATTATTTGCCTCCCTCACTAGATTGTACACTCCACGAGAGCAGTGATTATGTTCTTTGTTCACTACAAAATTCCTAGTGCTAGAATAGCCTGGCACACAGCAGGCACTACACACGTTATATGTAGAATGAATTAGAGAATACAGGAGACAGCCAGGTAATATAAATAAGAGGGCTGGATATAGGTACCTATGTAAAAATTTCACACTTGGTTGGAAAATGAGGAAAACTGAAGAATATGCATCCCATCTAAAGAGTGGTACACCCTTCTGCTCTAGAAATTGTTGCCATGCTTTGCAATGCATAATAGAATCTAGAAACCTAGATTTTTATGAGAAAGTTACTACTTTTTAAACACTGATTGAAAAAGAAGGTTTTAAACACAATATAACATACAGACAAAACATATCTGTAGGCTTGATTCATCAGACAGATTTCCAATCTGTCACCTCTCAGGGTAAGTTAGCACAGCCCCAAAGCGGCTATTTAAAATGTTTCATTTTTCCCTGCCCCCATGTTACTCTGCTTTTTCATGATACAGCACATATTTATTCACTTATTTTTATTTTTATTTATACTTATATACTTCGGGGAGTTTGGCCCACTATAGAGGGGATGAGAACAAATTTTAAAAGTCACAATTCTCAGCAGAACAATTTTTAAACAGAATCTGAGAATAAATCAGAAAGTTTATAAATATATTCTTGTTCAACTTCCTAGTTCACAGATCTAACACCTTCCCTCAGAAAAGCTAGTGGAAGCCTCTGGTGTCAATAATCATGTGAAAATAAGGCATTAAACCTTTCAGATCACTACTGTATCATTCAGAGTAATACCAGTCATATTCTAGTGAGTAACTACCTGCATGGGTATATAGAGCTTCTAAAGCCCACATTTTGTCCTAAGGAAAACTTAAAAGAATTTGTATAATCAGCATAAACAATTCTATTACATAAAGCTGGAAATCTGTACTATACTTAATTTGCCATTAGGATTCCTTCTTGGCACTGGAGTGGAAAAACCTGAATCTCATTTCTGGCAATCTCTCTGACTACAACTTGCATCTGTTCAGGCTGACTGACTGATGGTTCAACTTACACTTACTGACCAAGTAATAAGAATAGGGTACTACAGGTACTATTCTAGGTGATGGGAATGCAAAGAGACATAAAACCTATTGCCAGCCCTCAAGTGATTTAAAATTCAGTTAGAAAGATAAAGGATTAACCATAATGTGCAACAGGCATTAAAATGTCAGAAGAAGTCACAGGAGGGCTGGGGTAATCAGGATGGCTTTAAGGAGTTGGGACTTGAGCTGAGTGTTGAATAAAGTATGGACTCCCACATTCAGAAACCTGGTAAAAGAGCACTGCAGGCTAAAGGCATAGCAAAAGTAAAGGTGTGATTTACAGGGCATCTTTCTGAAAAAAAAGACCTGAAGATGATACAAGAGACCTCTTTTGAAAGAGAATATAGTGGGTTGAATGGTGGCCCCAAAGATATGTGCACATCCTTACTCCCAGAATCTGTGAATAATACATTCTATAGAAAAGAAGGTAACTAAGTTAGGGATCTTGAGAGGAGGAGCTTATCCTGGATTATCTTGTTTGGCCCTAAATGTAATTCTGTATTTCTTAATGAGAAAGATGCAGAGAAAGTTCTGAAGCAGAAAAAAGGAGGGAAAAGTGAGGTGAAGACAGAGAGAAGCCAGAAGAGGCAAGGAAGGGATTCTCCCCTATAGACTCCAGAGGGAGTACAGCCCTACTGACACCTTGATTTTGGATTTCTGGTCTCCAGAACTGTGGGAGAATAAATTTCATTTGTTTTAAGTCACCCAGTTTGGGGTAATTTCTTACAGCAGCCCTAAGAAACTAATACAGAAACCTTTCAGATCCATGAGTTAGACTTGAAGGAGATACAAACTCTAATTGAAAGAAGAGTCTTGAGAGTGCTTTCAAAGGAATAAAGTGTCACATAAACAAGAGACTCACTAAACAAACATAAATATTATGGAATTGAAAATGTCCATCTATAAGGTCTCCTTGTTTTAGCGCACGGCCATTGTGGGGCTTATTGTCAAGCCTCAATAATGGTCAATTTTTCTTTTTTCAAAAGTAAATGTCAGGGAACTTGCCTGGTGGTGCAGTGGTTAAAAATTTGCCTGCCAATGCAGGGGACACAGGTCTGATCCCTGGTCCAGGAAGATCCCACAAGCCACAGAGCAACTAAGCCCATGTGCCACAACTACTAAGGCCGTGCTCTAGAGCCCACGAGCCACAACTACTGAGCCCACACGCCACAACTGCTGAAGCCCACGCGCCTAGAGCCCGTACACCGCAACAAGAGAAGCCATCGCAATGAGAAGCCTGCGCATCGCAACGAAGAGTAGCCCCTGCTCGCCACAACTAGAGAAAGCCCGGGCACAGCAACTAAGACCCAGTGCAGCCAAAAATAAACTAAAAAAAAAAAAAAAGTACATGTCAGGGAATTCCTTGGCGGTACAGCGCTTAGGACTCCACGCTTCCACTGCAGGGAGCACAGGTTCGGTTCCTGGTCGGGAAACTAAGATCCTGCAAGCCACACAGTGCAGCCCAACCCCCTCAAAAAAAAAAGTAAATGTCAGCATACACCTGATTTCTATTTGAATCCTTTTAACTAAAACATTAAAATAAAAGATCATTAAATTATACCATTTTGATCATGGTGTGTGGTTCTTGGGGACTGTTGTCACTTTTAGGAAATACATCCTGAAGTGATTAGGAGTAAAGTACCATAACGTGTACGATTCACTTTCAAACGATTCAGGGGAAAAAAAGCATGTATATTTATAGAATTATGTTTACAACTTATGAATCCAGCTGAAGGACACTGTAATCTTTCAACTTTCCTGTAGGACTGAAATTTTTCAAAATATATTGAGGAAAATATTTCACCCATTAACACAAGGGTCACTGCCTGACACATTTTCCAACATACTTTACACCACTAATCATTACTGTGTAGTTACGTTTATTATTGTGTATCATTATTGTCCTTTTGTTTAGTTATGATGTCCCAGTGCAAAGATTCCTATACTAAGGATTATGAAATTATAAGCCAAACTATGAATGCGATATGCCTTTTTCTGGGAACATTTCTTGTGGCTTTCGTCATACTCTCAAAGAGGTCTGTGACTCAAATTTAAGAACCACTGTCCTAAAGGGCAAGGAATCACAAGCCCTCAGTTCATAGAGTAAGATTTATTTAAGAGAGCACAAATCAGCGGGGCTGTCAAATCTGCTGGCCATGGCAATCAGAACACTGAAAGCATGGATGCATAAAAACAAGAGATAATTACTACCCCTTACACTGGAAAAGTCTCTTAAGAGTGACTCAACTGAATAGGCTAATGTATATTTCAGTTTCTTATCTTCCTGCTAATTGTTCTACAAAAGTAGGGCTGACAGATGAAATATGTAATCTCATCTAAGAGTGTTGAGTAACTACTGATTGGTTCCAGCATTAAATCTGATTCCTCTCAAACAACTTCACAGCAATACCATCCCCAGTCAAAACACCTCCACAATGCCAGGCGCCAAAACAGACGTTTTACGTATTAGTCTCTTAGTTCTCACAACCACCCTTGAAGTTAAATATTATCCTCATTTTTTGATATGAGGAAACTGAGCCTCACAGAAGTTAAGCCAATGGCCCAAGACCACAATACTTATCCCTGACAGAGACCTGAAATCCAGCTCTATCACCTGAAGCCCAGTATTTATTCAAATATATCACACTGTTCTCATCATTTATCCACCAAACTGCTGATTCATGACATTTCCAACTTGGTTTTTCTTGTGGAGAATTTTAACCTATGTACAGCTTACTAACCAGTGCCTTCAAACTTTTAAACCACCAAAATATACTCTTCATTTTTTAAACTTAAACCCACCTCTTCCAGAAAGACTCCTCCGACAAACCCCTTCACGGCTCATCACTCAGTCCCTCCCATGATGTGATACAGCACTATTTTAAGCCAGAGAATTTTTTGTTTAGATCCTAGGTTTGCCATGTAACCTTCAGTAAGTCACAAAAATTCCCAAATGCATGCATCAGTAAAATGGGAGACTTGAAATTCAAAGGTTGGAAATTGTCAGTCTGCTACCAAATATAGCCTGCAGAAAAATTTTATTTGGTCAGCAGTATTTTTTTAATCCAGTTCAATGCCTTTAGAGGAGGAATGAACTCTATGACTGCCACAGGCCCTACCACTCTCTTTTTACAAAGACCACTTCTCCTAGTTCATTCATTTCTATTACCTGTCTGGCAATTGGTATGTAATTAAGTTTCCAACCACTGAATTAGATAGCTCTAAAATTTTACACGGTCATCATAAGCATTAGTTATGCCTTTTCTACTTAGTTTTCATGTGGTCATTTCCCCACTAGAAAGTTGAGAATGGGGACTTGTAAAATTATATAACTTCTTGGAGGCACAGAGCCTCCAAGACTACCTAGCAAAATCCAACCCTCTTGTATTACACAGATGACAAGACTGAAGCCAAACTGCTTTAGTTACTTGCTCAGAGCTTCCCAATATAAGTCAGTGTGGGACAATTTAAATCAACAAAAATCAACAAAATACTCACTTTGCGCAAGACCCTATACTGGAGCTACAAAAAGAAACAAGAAGTGTCCCTAACTGTCCAGGATACACAAGGTAGCAAAGGACACAGACACATATACATGAAGCCATAATTTAAGGAACACATACTAAAGGAAAGGAGAAATTGATTTCTTTCATTTTTAGGGAGATCATGAAGGCGAAACAGTTAAAAAGGGGTCTGAATAATGAGGACTGCTGTTACTGACAGAAAGTGAGGGAAAAGTATGAAAAACCAAGAAACAAGTAAAGGCACAGCATACTCAGAAAAAGTAAGTATATCAGCATGGCTGGGGGTAGAGTGACAGAAGATAATCTACGAAAGCAGTGAAGACAAATCCTAAGTGCCAGTACTTCCTACTTTCTTCTTTAGCCCACCTCTTCCTCCCTCGAGCCAAGAATCTAAGACAAAGCTAGATATAATGGGAACTGAATAATAGTTTGTAATGATAAAAACACTAATGGCAGCTAAGATTTAGGACGGGATTATTATACACCATGAACTGTACATAACACTTCATAAGCATTATCTCATTTAATCCTGATTAAAAATCTATGAGGTAGTACTAATTTTCCTCTCATATCATAGAAGATAACTGAAGCTTAGAAAGAACAAGTAACTTTTCCAAAATCGCAGTTAAAATGCGGACTCACACTCAACTTATCTGTCTCCAAAGTCTATGGACTAAACCAAAATTAATATTAACAAATACATCGATCAGAAAACTTACAATCAGATTATCAACCTCCAAAGAGCCACAGCTGTACTACAGAAGAACAATGAGAAGGGAGCAGAGAAAGCCTCTTGCCAGTACTGACTTCAGCTGCATTCGCTAACCTTAAAGAACGCTTTGTCCTGAGGTCAAAGAGGAGCAGAGAAAGCCTCTTGCCAGTACTGACTTCAGCTGCATTCGCTAACCTTAAAGAACGCTTTGTCCTGAGGTCAAAGAGGAGCAGAGAAAGCCTCTTGCCAGTACTGACTTCAGGTGCATTCGCTAACCTTAAAGAACGCTTTGTCCTGAGGTCAAAGAGGAGCAGAGAAAGCCTCTTGCCAGTACTGACTTCAGGTGCATTCGCTAACCTTAAAGAACGCTTTGTCCTGAGGTCAAAGAGGAGCAGAGAAAGCCTCTTGCCAGTACTGACTTCAGCTGCATTCGCTAACCTTAAAGAACGCTTTGTCCTGAGGTCAAAGAATGCTTTAAAAATATAGTATAAAGCTTCAAAATTCCTGTAACTGAGGGACCTTGGGCAACTTACTTTACTTTGGGGGCTTCAATTTCCTTGTCTGAAAAAATGGGTATAGCAGTACCTACACTACGTAGGATGCTGTGAGAAAGAGATAAGGCGTACAAAGATTTTAACACAATGTCAGGCACGATGTAAACCGCACCTGTCTACAATACAGTCCCTGCCCATATAAGCAAGTAATTACAGAGGTAACTAGAAAAGTACGCTCCCAATTTGGGTGGGAGAATCTAACCATATCCAAAAAGATCAGAAAAGTGTTCAGAAAAGACATTTACAACGTCCCTTCGGTCATAGATAATACTGATACCCGCAGGGCTATGCAATACGGCGGTGAAAACACAGGGTGGTGGCAAAGCATTGACTCTGGCTGTCTCGTTCGCTAGCCTCAGAGCCTAAAGCAGAGCCTGGCACCTAGGCTCTAAGCAACTGAGACTAGTAAGACTGAGTCTTGGACCCTTCCCCAACTCCGAGGCGAAAGACTTACCCCAAGGCCAGCTTTCCCCTCAGATTCTGCATCCACAACGCACCTGCAACATCAACACACGCCGTCAATTCAGACTCCCACCTCACTCCCTTCCTCCACCCAGCAAAAAATCCTTACCTAAGTGATCCAGTACTGCCGCCGCCGCCGCCGCCGCCGCCGCCATCTTTCTCCCGCCTTCTACGGAAGCCTCCGAGTTCAAACGCCGTGTGGACAAAGCGCATGCGCGATTCTCCGGATGTAAAACCCCCCCCCTCTTATCGCGAGACGGAGCAACTGACTCCCGAGGTGTTGTCATGGAAACCGTGAACACGCGGCGGGCGCTTAAGGTGTGGTCAGACCAGCCTTGCTGGGGAATGAATGAATTAACAAAAGTCAAAGACTAGCGAGTTTCCGAAAATTCGTCGGGATCCAGAAAAACTGCGAAGCCTCACCTCACAAATGGTTTGAAAGGATTAGGAAAACAGACCGTGAACCAAGCCAACTAACCTGGGAGGGCTTCAGTTTTCTCAAAACAACTAAGTGTCCCTATGGCACAGGCTTGTGAAGATCACTAGAGGTTGTGTGAAAGCTCTTTTAAAGAACAAACATACAAACTACTATGTATAAACTACAAGGATATTTTGTACAACACAGGAAATATAGCCAATATTTCATAATAACTTTAAATGGAGTATAATCTTTAAATATTGTGACTCGCCCCGGTCCGGGAAGATCCCACATGCCGCGGAGCGGCTGGGCCCGTGAGCCGTGGCCGCTGAGCCTGCGCGTCCGCAGCCTGCGCTCCGCAACGGGAGAGGCCACAACAGTGAGAGGCCCGCGTACCACAAAAAAAAATAAATAAATAAAAAATAAAAAATAAATAAAAAATAAAAAAATAAATATTGTGACTCACTGTTATACACCTGAAACTAATATTGCAAATCAACTATACTTCAATAAATAAATAAAGATATGGGAACATATGTATATATATAACTGATTCACTTTGCTGTAAAGCAGAAACTAACACACCATTGTAAAACAGTTATACTCCAATAAAGATGTTAATAAATAAATAAATAAAAATAAAGAACAAACAGTTCAAATACAAAGCATGATGCTAATCTCCAGGTTGACCTCCAAGAGATGAGTTAATAATCAGCAGGCACTTGCTACCATATATGGCCAGCAGGCATTTCACTAAATCTCATGTATTCCTCACAGCAATCCAACTAGACCTGTATTATCAGGTCTTCAATTGAGAAAAAAGATTTAGGATAGGTTAAAGTCTCTCAGATAATACCTGGCAAAAACAGTGGTCAATCTAGGGTTGGGTGCCTCCAAAGTTAGTGCTCTGACCCACATCCGAATAAGTAAATGTGTATATATATATATATATATTTTTTTTTTCATTAGCATAGATAGCTCAGGTTTCGTTTGCTACATATGCAAGAGTTCCTGGTATCCAATGCAAACAAGCAATACAGGGTAGAAGAGTGTAAACGCAGAAACTGAGCATTTTAGGACGTTTGAGTTGGAAGGAAACTTTGGTTCTTTTTCCTCCACAGCACTTAACACATACAGTCCCTTCATAGAGTTGGCACTTAGATCAAAAGAGAGTCACTCTATTCTGCTGCTTCTTGAGTATCAAAAACCAGAGGCAGAATCTCCACCCAGTTGCAGAAACACTTCTTTTTAATTTCTGATTCGAACTTTTATCTTTTTGTTAATTGGCTTCTTGTAGATACGTTTAAAGCATCTCCGGAGCTACCAAGGCGCCCCGGCACATAGCTTTAAAAAAATATTTGATGGGATAGGGTTGAACGGGTCCAGAGAATAAACCAGCAGTGCGGGGAGGTGACTCCATCATTCTAACCTCTTAATTAACCTTCCTTGCTGTAGCAAGTGAGAATACCTAACCAGCAGCACCAGACCCTCCATCCGTAGGCGGCACTGGTGGGGCAAAGAGCCGCCCGCGGGGCCCAGCCTTTCCCAGCCCCGAGGCCGCAGGAGCGGTGCGCGCGCGCGCAGTGAGACCTGGACCTCCGCGCGCACCGTAGCGGCGGGCGCAGGAGGCGGGGCTCTAAATTAACCCCGCCCCCTTCCCGTCTCCGGCGTAGGGCTAAGAAGTGTCTGTTTCAGAGCCTGCTTCCCTCATCCCCGGTTGCTCGTGATCATGGGACAGGAACCGCGCACGCTGCCGCCCTCCCCTAACTGGTACTGCTCCCGATGCAGCGATGCCGTGCCCGGGGGCCTCTTCGGCTTCGCGGCGCGGACCTCTGTCTTCCTTGTCCGCGTGGGCCCGGGAGCGGACGTGATGCCAGGGACGTCCCCATTTCGAGGTAATTCCCCACCTCTTGGCCCCAGCCTTCCTGCACTAATTGCGTTCCCTGGGGGCGCCGAGTGGGCGTGTCCAGCGACCCCCCCTCTCTATAGATGGGGAAACTGAGACTCGGGCAGGGAGAAGGGTCCGCTCACAGTCATCTAAACTGAGTCGTGTTCCGGTCTCCAAGGTTGGCTGTACACCACGCTGTGGCTGAGTGGTCCCGCCTCCTGGCGCTCTCACGTGGATCCGCTGGCTTACTTTAGAGTTATCCATGTGTCTCGCCAGGCATTTATAACACGTAGCCCTCCCTCCCCAGCCCAGTGCGTGCGGGCCCCGTGAGAGCCTTCCTGGGGTTGGGTGCTGCCTACAGCTCCAGGTCCTAAGAGAGATCCTGCAAATATATGATACTCATTTCTGTAAGATGAATGACTTGAGCCGGATGCTTTCAGGCTCCAAACTAGGTTTTGATTATGCCTTGGGATATGGCATGCCAGATATTTATTCTTTTCCAAATGACTTCTGGCCAGATCTGAATAGGAATCCGTTTTACATTCTTCACTTGAGCTGCTCCTCAGCCTAAGAACTAGGCACATCAAGTGATATGAATGGTATTTTACAGTTGAGAAGACTGAGACCCAAGAAGATAAAAAGACTTGTCTGAAGTCAGGTGGCAGAGCCAATACCAGCACTTAGGGTTTCTGATTGTGAGTCCCTGGAAATTTTTGTTATCCCATGGGATAAGTGAGGCCCCAGTCACCATCTAACAACAGAAGGATTCTGCCAGGAATCCTAGGTAGCAATTTAATCTGGAGTCTGGTTTTGCTTGAAGTCATAGGGGAGTTGGTGGGACACACCGAAAGGGTGTCTGGCTTCACGTTTTGTCATCACCCGGGTCAATACAACCTCTGCGCCACCAGCTCCGATGACGGGACTGTGAAAATCTGGGATGTAGAGACAAAAACAATTGTGACGGAACATGCGCTCCATCAGGTACCATGACTTGCTGGTTTCTCAGACCATTATTATTTATCTGTGCAAGAGTTCTCTTCCTTCAAGTATAGTTTTGCTAGCTCATCTGTGCAAGGTAACTTTTATAATTCTGTTTGTTCATTAGATTAGAAACTCTATATTGTAAGGTACCTCAAAACTTTTTTGGAAGGAGATGCATATAAATCAGAGGTCAGCAAACTGCACTGCTGCCTGCTTTTGCGAATTCTTTCATTGGAATACAATCACAGTCATTCATTTAAGTACTGTCTACAATTTTAAGTACTGGCTGCTTGCACACTACTGTGGCAGAGTTGAGTAGTTACGATGGAGACAGTATGGCCCACACAATCTGAAATATTTACTCTCTGGCACTTTACCATGAAAAAGACTCCTAATATAAACTGTAAGTGAATGAAACTTGTTTCCAAACTAGATGATTAATTGATATACCTGCCTAGAGAATGTAGAAAAGGACTCAGTTAATCTTAGTAAAAACTTTGCATTAATCTATCAAAGGAAGAAATTTTTTAAATGGCTCTTTGATCCCCAGTAGCCTAAATTCTCCTATCATTTGGTTATAATGTCGTCTTGCTCTACAAGTGGTCCTAACAGTATTTATTAAGTACCTATAATGTGCCTAGCATTATACAGGTTAAAAACGAAGTAAAAAAAATTCAGCATTGACAAATGAAAAGCAAAGATACCTTTGTTTTGTTTTAAAGCATACAATATCAGCACTGCATTGGTCTCCTCTAGTAAAGGATTTACTAGTATCTGGAGATGAAAAAGGAGTAGTTTTCTGTTACTGGCTTAACAGAAATGACAGCCAGCACCTCTTTATAGAACCCAGGACAATTTTCTGTCTTACTTGTTCGCCTCATCATGAAGATTTAGTAGCCATTGGGTAAGTACTGTACCATCTGCATTGATGATCTATTTTTGTTTATGATCTTATTTTGCATTTTCTTTACCTTCTCCTGTCCCTTTATTCCTCAGAGGAAACCATTTACAGGTATTAACCACTCTCCCTTCACCCCTGGTATCATTTATTCTTGTAACGTCTGGGTCCTCATTGTCTCTCCCATTCTATTTTTGTTTCCTTGGTTTCCATGACACTGTACTTTACTCATTCTTCATACCTGATTTCTTCAGTCAACCTCCAAATGTCAGAAATGTCCTCTTTCATCTTTTTTCCCTCCATACTTCCCCTTGGTTATAACATTTACACCCAAAATGTCAAATGACTCAGCTCTGTCTCTGGTTCTCAGCTCTCCCACTCAACTGGGAAAGCGATCTGGCATTGGGATCTGTCTCCCCAGTGATCACCAAGGTTGTTTCACATGAGCTGCCTGAGAGCACAATCCCCTCTCCTTCACCACTCCATTTACTTCTCTCCCAAAGATGTTCATTCTCTCCAGTTTGAAGACTAGAAATAAGCACAAGAATGTAGGAGGAGAAAGTTCAACTGGAGTGGATTCAAGAGACTGGGAGGTGAGGTAGATAGATACACATGGAGACAACTTTTCCACAGTTTGTTGTGACAACGTGCATATAGACATGAAGCCAGAGGAGGTGTATGGGGGTCAAGGGAGTATTAAATGGAAGATAACAAAGGCATGTTTTTATGCTGATGCTGAGGCAGAAAAGGGGGAGCCTGTGGCAGGGGTGAACAGTGAAGAATACATGAGTGATAATGGGAGGTCGAGAGGGAATTGGATCCAGACCGCAAGTAGAAAGAACAGCTGAGAATGTGGAAACAGGTGCAAGTAGGTTCACAGATCTTGTTGGAAAAGGAGGGTGTTTCATTCTGATAGCTACTGATTTTCTTAGTGAGGCAGAAAGAGGCGGAGAAGAAGTCAAAGAGGTGGAGTCAAGTTCAGGGTCAGGAAGGAGCTGGATGCAGGAAGAGGGTATGAAAACAGTCATCTCAGAGAAGAGGAAAATGAACTTCCTGAGAGAAACTGCAGGTCCTGTGGTCCTGGTTGAGTGCCAAACCAAGGATCGTGGTCATGAATTTTAAGTAAACTACTCAAACTGGTTGAGAAAGGAGATGGTTGGATTCAACCAGGTTTGGGGTTTTGTGGAGTAAATACCCCTGAGAGAAAGGGGGAACAGAGGAGATAAGGGTGTTTTTTAAGGAGTGAATATAATGATGGATCATGAAATCTGCACTCCATGGGGAGGACAGGAAGACGGGTGTGGATGAGTTAACAGTGAAAATGGTAGGGGTCTGTGATCGGAGGTCTCCGTGAAATGGGAGCATTGTCTTGGTGGGAGTACAAGAGAGGGAGCAGAAAGGGTGGTAGGCAGGGGCCAGAGAAGCGTGAATCAAACTGACCTTGAAAGATGAGCAGGAATTCACAAGAAGAGTCTTTCAGGTGGAAGACAATCAAACGGGATTGAATCAGAATTTGTTTTTAGAGGTTCTTCAAAACAGTCCCTGAAGTCTTGACAAATTGCAAAACAGATTGATCACATGACTATTAGGTTATATATCTTGATGGTTTTCAAAGTCTGTGTCTTCAAAGATTTGATATATTCTATGATTTCATGTTTTTTAAATAAAGCTGTAATGGGGAAAAAATTTTTTTAATAAAAGGAGAAAAATAAAGCTGTAATGGTATTTTTCCCTGTAGGACTGTCTAGTGTATAGGAAATGTAAACAGGTATGTCCACTTTGGAGAGCAATTTTGCACTTTCTAGTAAAGCACAAATGTGTATATCTTAACACCCTATTACTAGGCATCAAACCTGAAACTTGCTTAAGTGTGTATAAAATTATTAATAGCATTTTTTTGTTTGTAATAGTAAAAAAAAAATGGAAGCCCTTCAAAAGAAAAATGAGTAACTAAACTTGTGGTATATTCATATGGTGGAGTACTATGCAATAGTATAAATGACTGACCAGGAACTAAGAGTTACACGTGTCAACATGAATGACTCACAAAAAGAATGAGTGAAAAAAGCAAGCTACAGAAAAACAGACAACATGATACCATTTATATGAAGTTTCTAAATGTACAAAGTAATTCTGTATCTTATTTAGGAATATATATAAAGAAAGCCTAGGACTGATGTAACACAAAATTTAGGAATAGCAGTTTACCTCTGGGGAAGAAAGGGAGAGAGGTTTGATTGGGGTGGGATGTACAGAAGACTTCAACTGTATAGGTAATTTTTTTTTCTTAAGCTAGAGAGTAGATATTTCTTGTGCCTGAAATACTTCATCATTTAAAAAAAAAAAAAACTGGGCTTCCCTGGTGGCGCAGTGGTTGAGAATCCGCCTGCCGATGCAGGAGACACGGGTTCGTGCCCTGGTCCGGGAGGATCCCACGTGCCGCGGAGCGACTGAGCCCGTGAGCCATGGCCGCTGGGCCTGTGCGTCCGGAGCCTGTGCTAAAAAACTATTACAATTTCTAAGTTTCTTCTGAATTCAAAAAATGACAGCCTTGGGCTTCCCTGGTGGCGCAGTGGTTGAGAGTCCGCCTGCTAATGCAGGGGACACGGGTTCATGCCCCAGTCCGAGAAGATCCCACATGCCGCTGAGCGGGTGGGCCCGTGAGCCATTGCCCCCGAGCGTGCGCGTCCGGAGCCTGTGCTCCGCAACGGGAGAGGCCACAACAGTGAGAGGCCCGCGTACTGCAAAAAAATAAAAAATAAAAAATAAAAGACAGCCTTGGAATATCCAGATCTAGAAGTTAGAATTCTGCAGCTTTTGTTAGAAAAGTAAGATCATTTGTAAAAGTAAGGCAATATGTTTAGTTTATTAGGACAAATTCATTTCCAATTAGGGAAATTGCTGGGCCCCTGTCAGAACTAATCTTCTGTAAGTTCCCCTTGAGCACAGGCATGGTCCACTGTTTGAGCTTCGTGCCAGGCAATGTGTATAGTATAACTTAATGCCAGGAGTTTGGCATGGGGGAGGGTTTTTTTTAAAACCGGAAAACATGAAATAAGTACTTTGGAATAAGGACAGAACAAGATTATTTCTTGCTCTTTTTCCTTCCCCCCACCTCAAATGCACTTAACTTTTAGAAATGCACAATAACTCCTAAGCCAAAATGTTTCCTAGAAAGACAGTCTGTCTTCATTTTTCAGTAATATTTCTAACTCTTGTTTTTTAGCTACAAGGATGGCATGGTGGTTATAATTGACATCAGCAAGAAAGGAGAAGTTATACACAGGCTTCGAGGCCACGATGATGAGATCCACTCCATAGCCTGGTGCCCCCTGCCTGGTGAAGATTGTTTATTCATAAATCAAGAGGAAAATTCAGGTAGAGATGATTTAAGAGGGTTCAGTACTCTTTAGACCTAAAGAACAAAGTGGGTCGAATAGTATAATTTGAATTATGTTTAAAACTAGATCTTACAGATCAAATCTATGAAAACACTAAGTTTCAGGAACCCTTGCAAACTAATTTTTCTTTGATAAGTGCATGTTTAATGCAAATTAAAAACAAAATTACCATCTCTACCCTAGAAGAACTTGAAGTCCCCAATGGGAACGTTATAGCACAAACTCCAGTTAAAAAGGGCTGCTACTTAGCCACTGGAAGCAAAGATCAGACCATTCGTATCTGGAGCTGCTCTACAGGCCGAGGTAAGACTGACATTTAACGTTTCCTTTGTGATATAACCTACTATCAATCCAGTAGAAGTAGAAGCTTATTACTTCTTGTTATCCTCAGTGTGTGTCATCTGTCAGAAAGCAGTTCTTTACTTTTCTATCCAGAAAGTTTTAGCCTGGGCTAGAACTCTCTGCACTCTGAACATGTGGCTTTTGGTGTTGGCAATGAGGTTTTCTATTGCATTCACAGAAAGATCACTGTTTGGCCTGGAGGGCAAGATGTTTGTTATGAGAATGGGAATATCTGAACTTGGCAAGGCCTGGATCAAAGGAATGGAAATGATCTCTAGAGCTAGAGCTTTTAATGCACAAATGCAGAATTAATAATGTATGCCTAATATAGAAGTACCTGTTTAAATGTAAAAGCTCACTTACACAAATTACCGAGACCCTCAGTCATATAGCTTTCCCAAGCTTCTCTTCGAACAGAAGTTTTACCTTAAGTTTATATTGAATAGATTGAGAGGAACTCCAGGCAGAATGAATTCTACCTTTACAGTAAAAATCTAGCTTTTCTCTTTATAGCAGTCTTCTTTCTCCAATTTATATAAAACCGTGGAAGTTTTTTCATCTTTGTCCAAATGCATTAGTACATGTAAAGTCAAGTAGCACAGTGCTTGGCACATAGTTAGGGTTCAATCAGTAGTATAATTTTGGAAAGCAGAATTTTTTTAAGTTTTGTGGACTGCTTTTGGACACACTTTGGCTGATACTCCCTAGTGGGGGACAACATCGGGCTAGGAATCCCTCCAAAAGGGTAACCTCTGAACTTACAGATGTCTAATACAATGGTATTCAATTCTGGTCATGCAGCAGAATCAGCTGGAGGTGCCTACACCCCACCTCAAATCTGCTGAATCAGAATCTCTAGGGGTAGAGCCCTGGCATGTGCATTTTTAGAAGCGCCAGTGGTAGTTCTCATACACAGTAGGGTCTAAGAACATCTGGTCAGTAGCATGCAGGAGTGGAAAACTTACCACTGCAACTGCCAAATTTGTCTCCTTTGTTGGATTTCTTGCCAACTAGAAGATGGAGTCCTACTCTCTGTCCTTCCTACTCTCTGTCCTTCCAACTTTGAAGAATCTTGGGTTGTGTTACCACCTGGGTTCTCAATCCCAGTTGGAACCTCATTTTCCCAGACACATCATATTCTTAATGTTTAAGTTGCCGAGACAGCCTGTAAGAGCTTGTTTGACCAAAATTTGCTAGACTAGTATTAACCACTATATGCGTAAATTTCCATGAGAAAATGAGGTATGAATTCTAAGCAATCAAACTAACAAACTTTTAAACATGAACTGTATTGTGAACTGCTGGTGGCTTCATACATGCACTTTCATTGTCTTGACTGTCCATGGTCCTTCTTTTAATCTGCAGGGGTGACGACTTTGAAATTGCCCTTTCTGAAGAGAAGAGGAGGAGGTATAGACCCAACTGTTAAAGAGCGCCTTTGGTTGACACTCCATTGGCCCAAGGGTCAGCCAACACAGCTGGTATCCAGCTGTTTTGGGTAAGTCTTTTTGGTCATGCTCTCTGACATATTTTGTTCTCCTCTCTAGCCTCAGGAATTCCTAGGCCTTTCTTTCTAGACACAGAAGATGGAGAAAGCAATGACTAAGGTTTATATTATAATGGGCCATTTGTAATGGAAAAATCATGGAACTAATACCTGTGCTAATAAGAGTTGTGAAAAGATCAAATAAGTATGGCATGGTGGTTAAGTGTGGACTCTGAAGTCAGGCGGAACTGAATTTCAGAATCAGTCTGTTACTTACCGGTTGTTCATAAGCAAGACCCTTCACTTTTCTGAGCTTCAGTGACTTCACATGAAAAAAGGGGAGGATATAAGTTTTTCCTCTCTCTTAGGATGATTATGGCCATTCATTAAGCAAAATTTATTGAGCACCAGCTTCTAGTTGCTTGAGATGATAAGTGAATTTAAGAGACAAGTTCCCTGCTTTTAAATGAGGTAATACAGGCAAAGCATATAGAAATACCCCAGTGGTAGTCACAGCTCAACTACCCCCACTGCTCCAAAAAAGACATACTATGTCTTAAAGCCTTTGTGGCTCTGCAAATTATGGTGGCATTTTATAATTAAAGCTGTTTGGAAAATCTGTTCAAAAGGTAGTCCAGTATATTTGTATGATTCAAAAAGAATGAAAGGATATAGTAGAGCTCCCCCTTTTTAAAAAAATATTTCGGCCACACCACACAGCTAGCGGGATCTCAGTTTCCCAACCAGGGACTGAACCTGGGCCGCCGCAGTGAAAACACCAAGTCCTAACGACTAGACCACCAGGGAACTCCAAAGCTCCCTCTCTACCTCTGTCTTCACTACTCGGTTCCCCTCCCCATAGGCAGTGACTTTTTTGTTTTTGTGTGTGTTTTTCCAGAGATATTTTGTGCCTATTTCAGAATGTGTAATTTTTATTTCCTTAAAGGAACAATGAACAGAAATTATTTTGCAGCTGAGGGCCCACACTCTCTGGCCCAAAATCACTTGTTTTCAGATTGCTCATGAAAGAGAACTAAATCCTTGGTTTTCCTTCACAGAGGCGAACTGCTACTATGGGATCTCACTCAGTCTTGGAGACGGAAATATACCCTCTTTAGTGCTTCATCAGAAGGGCAGAATCATTCAAGAATTGTGTTTAATTTATGTCCTCTACAAACTGAAGATGACAAACAGCTGCTGCTTTCCACATCAATGGACAGAGATGTAAGAACAGCTTATTTTGCCTTCAGCACTGTACAGCAGTGATTGAGGACTTGCATGGGATTAGAGGGCTTTTTCAAACCATAGATCATTTCTCACACCTCACCTTGCCCCCGCGTTCCAATTTCAGAGTTACTGTTACTGATTGGCATTAAATACATTAGCAGCAGAAAAGTAGGGGAAAGCTGAGGAACCACCAAGATGCCTTTTCGTTAAAGCAGGTACAACAAGGAAGGGTAGATGTGTCCATGGAAGCCTCTGCAAGATCATCAAGCCTTAGCTTTCAAATATCCTCGTCTATAGTTCAGGTAGCAGAGCCATCTCCTCTTGGCACAGTCTCTGTAAGAGACAATTGGCTTTACTTGAGACACCTTTCTGTTTTACAATAAGCTAGGCTTGTTTGACAGACTGTTCTCTTCCAAGTCACTGTTAAACAAGTGACGATTAAAAACTCAGCACTCCTCTTCCACTGGCTATGATAAAATATTTTGCTTTTGAAGATAACGATTCTGATTCTTCCACTATCCTGAGGCCACCTGTATCTTTTTTTTTTTTGAGTTTGCCAAATGAGAAAATTACCAATGCTGTAATACAGTGATACAGTAGAGTGGAAAAGCCGCTGAACTCTGGGAAACAGGAAGCCTGGGTTCTAGTTTATTGTGCTTTCAATTCACTTGGCATCTTAAGGAAAAAATGTATTCTACGATCCCTCTGAGCTCTACAATTTATAACTGCTTTTTTTTTTTCTCATTCCTACTGGAATAGTTAAGTTACTTTATCCTGATGTACTCTGAGCCCATCCTATTTGAAGTGTTGATTGTTTTTCCTGTTTCTCTGACCTTCTTTCCTAATCCTTTATCTTTTCAGGTAAAATGTTGGGACATGGCCACCCTGGAGTGCTGCTGGACCCTGCCTTCCCTGGGTGGGTTTGCCTACAGTCTGGCTTTCTCTCCTGTAGACACAGGCTGTTTGGCAATAGGCGCTGGTGATGGCATGATCCGTATATGGAATACATTCTCCATAAAGAACAACTATGATGTGAAAATTTTTTGGCAGGGTGTCAAGTCCAAGGTTACAGCGGTAAGGAAGCTTTCTTTGAGCTTGCCACAAACTTTTTTCAAATAACAAATTCTCTTTTAGAGAATACTTATTCATATAAATGAACTCTATTGGGAATTCAGACTTCTTCAAGGGTATTTTCAATGCAATTTGAAAGTGGAACAGCAGAACGACTCTCTCTGACCAAACCCATTATATACCTAATTCAGAAATTTGGCTTTGTTTGTAAAATTAAGGTTTTGTTCAAGTCACACTATTTTCTAACAGTAAGAAATTAGAAATAACCTGGATGTACATTCATAGGAGATCATTAAATTATAACCACATGGGGAATGGTATTAAACTATTAAAAGTGATAATGTAGATCTTTCTTTGATGTGGGAAAATGTTAATGATTCATGAAAAATGCAAATTACAAAACATGGAATGCAGATTACAAAACAATATGTATAATTTTTTTGTTTTTCTTCAAAGTGATATCTTTGTTGTGGCTATTTAGTCTAAAAGCAATAAAGGTTTGTGGTTCAAAACGAAAACCACAGTACAGAAGTGTAGGAAGCAAAAAATGTTTCCCACCCCACCCTTCACTCCATTCTCCCACTTCCAGCATCCAGAGAACCACTGTTGACAGTTTGTGATGTATCTTTCCAAGCTCTGTCCTGTTAACGATGAATAGAATCATATTTTCTAAATTGTTCTGGAATCTTTTATTCCCCACTCAACAGTGTATCATGCACATCATTTAAATGTTTGAATCTATTTTTGTTTTTTCAATTATATATAAAGTTCATCCACAAAAAATGTCTAGAAAGATACAGAATTGGTAATGGGGTGTTTTGGACAGTGAGATTACATGTGACTTTTACTTTGTTTTTAATGCTTCTTTGTTTCTCTCTTTTAAATAATGAGAATTTGCTACTTTTAAAATTAGAAGACAGAACAAGAAAGTTTTCCAAATGAACACTTGAAGTAAAACCTAAGGATTCCCTTAACACTGCCCCTTTCCTCATTTTTTTGTAGCTGTGCTGGCACCCAACCAAAGAAGGCTGCTTAGCTTTTGGAACTGATGATGGAAAAGTGGGATTGTATGACACCTGCTCCAACAAGTAAGAAATAGATGATTCCTATTTAGCCCATTGACCAAATTGTCAGTGAGTTAATTTTGAGTTCATAAACCTGGATGTATATCATAATAGGCCTAGGAAGCATCTTTAAGATTCTGACTCTGAAACTAGGCTTAGAACTCAGAATTTTATTTAAAAAAATTTTTTCAGGTGATGGTGGTTCAGCCCATCTGACCTGTGGGAACCACTAAAATAAACCATTTGCTTTTGTTTTCCCTCAACATTTTTTTACAAAAGTCTTCAGACATCGAAGAATGTTAAAAGCAGAGAACAAAGAACATCTCTGTACCTTCCATCTTGATTTACCAGTTGTTAACATTTTGCCAAACTTGCTTTATTTGTCTACACTTAACAAAAATTAACAATAATCCATAATATGAGCTAATATCCAGTGCATATACAAATTTCCTCATTTGAGCCAAAAACGTTTTCCCTACTGGTTTTTTTTTTTCAAACTTTTTTCAATCAGGGATCACACATTGTATTTTGTTATGTCTCTTTAGTCTCTTATTCTAGAATAATCCCCCACTTCTTTCTGTAACATTGCCTTTTCAATTTGAAGATTCCAGATAAGTTGTTTTGTAGCATATTCTGCATTTTGGACTTGTTAATTCTTTGTAGTGACTTGTAACTCATTTCACTATTCCCTGTATTTCCTATATTCCTTGTATTCTCTGTATTTCCTATAAACCGTCTAGAGCTGCACTGTCCATTATAGTAGTCTTCAATCACAGGTGGCTACTGAGACGTGCTGAGTGTAAAACTTACTTGAGAGTTCAAAGGCTTAGTCCCCAGAAAAGAATGTAAAATGCCTCAGTAATTATTTATTTTCATTATATTTTAAAAGATAATGCTTTTTATATACTGAGCTAAATAAAATACATTCTTAAAATTGAATTTCACTTGTTTCTTTTACTTCTGTTAACTTGGCTACTAGACAGCTTTGAGTTGCAGATGTGGCTCACAGTATAAATCTACTGGGCACAGCTATTCTAGATGCTTGATTAGATTCCAGACCTGCACTGTTCAGTTTGGTAGCCACTGGCCATGTGTGGCTATTTATAGTTAAAGTAATTAAAAATAAATAAAATTAGAAATTGAGTTCTTAGTTGCATGAGCCACACTTCCAGTGCTCAAGGGCCATATCTGGCTAAGGGCTACTTTCTTGGACAGCACTGTTCTAGGCCAGGGACTAGAGAATTATGGCCCATGAGTTAAGAATAGTTTTATCTTTTGAAATAAATGAAAAAAAAAAAGAATCAAGAATATTTCACAATGTATGAAAAGTAAATAAAATTCAGATTTCTCTGTCCATAAGTAAAGTTTTATTAGAGCCCAGCCACGCTCTTTTTTTTTTTTTTGGCTGCGTTGGGTCTTTGTTGCTGCGCATGGGCTTTCTCTACTTGCAGCGAGCGGGGCTACTCTTCATTGTGGTGCGCGGGCTTCTCTTGTTGCGGAGCACGGGCCTTAGGCACACAGGCTTCAGTAGTTGTGGCACATGGACTCAGCAGTTGTGGCTCGCGGGCTCTATAGTGCAGGCTCAGTAGTTGTGGCGCACAGGCTTAGTTGCTCCATGGCATGTGGGATCTTCCTGGACCAGGGCTCAAACCCGTGTTCCCTGCCTTGGCAGGAGGATTCTTAACCACTGCGCCACCTGGGAAGCCCCACACTCATTTTTTTTTAACCCCTTGTCTGAAGCTGCTTTCATGCTACCACAGCAGAGTGGATGAGTTGTGACAGAAATTGTATGTTTCACAAAGCCTGAAGCACTGACTATCTGGCCCTTTACAGAAAAAGTTTGCCTAAAGATCATTTGTATCTAAGTGAGAATCATTCATGATACTGTGCAGCTAACCTTTTTATATGCCAGTTTTTTAGGTACTTATGTATAACTGAATACGCGTTAACTATTTTTCTTCATTTCTAACTTATTTTTAAAAAGGCTACACTATTTCAAAGAAGTATTTAATAAAATAAAACTATATATCAATTTAAATAGGTTTGTGTCATCACAAAACTGCTAACTAATTCTGGTAAATTACTATCGTTTGGTTATTATAAGCTGAATATCCATACTGATACCAGCAAAGGTATGTAGTAGGAGGAAGGATGTTGCTGTAGATACATTGTTAGTATTCAGCCAGAAATGCTTATTCTACTTCTTTCAGCCAAAGAAAAATTGGTTCATTGTCTAGAGTAATAATGATACATGTGTCAGATACATGGAAATAAAGAAGTCAACAGCTAAGTTAGTTCAGTCATAGGTTCCAGAATCCTGGAATTGTAAAATCATACGAAGAATACAGTATATGTTAAAGGTAATAACCGCACTGCCCTGTCCTGACACATCACATATCATTAATCACCACAGAGACCTTCAGAAATACCCTGAAGAGCAACATTTCTTTAAAAAAAAATTAAAATAAAAAACTCAAAAAGAACTACCATATGATCCAGCAATTCCACTCCTGGGTATATAGCCAAAAAAACCAAAAACACTAATTCGAAAAGATACATGCACCCCAGTGTTCATAGCAGCATTATTTACAACTGCCTAGATATGAAAGCAACCTAAGTGTCTATCAACAGATGAAAGGACAAAAAAGTTGTACACACACACACACACACGCACACACACACACACACAATGGAATAACTACTCTGCCATAAAAAATAATGAAATTTTGCCATTTGAAGCAACATGGATGGATGTGGAGGGCATTATGTGAAGTGAAATAAGTCAGACAGAGAAAGACAAATACTGTATGCTATCACGTATATGTGGAATCTAAAAAATACAACAAACTAGTGAATATAACAAAAAAGAAGCAGACTCATAGATACGGAGAACAAACTAGTGGTTGGGGTTGGGTGGACTATAGGGGTGGGGGAGTGGGAGGTACAAACTATTGGGTGTAAGAGAGGCTCAAGGATGGCTCAACATGGAGAATAGAGCCAGTATTTTGTAATAATTAAATGGAAAGTAACCTTTAAAAACTGTAAAACAAATTTTAAATTTTTTAATTAAATAAATAAATGCATTATTAGGTAGAAAAGGTGGAAGAAATGAATGTTTGTGAAGAATAAAAATATTAATCCAGGAAAAAAAAAAAACTTTGTAATCTATTTACTCTAAAATCTTGGGAATTCCCTGGCGGTCCAGTGGTTAGGACTCCGAGCTTCCACCGCAGGGGACACGGGTTCGATCCCTGGTTGGGAACAAAGATCCCAAAAGCCTCAAGGCACGGCCAAAAAAATAAAATGAAATAAAATCTTGTCTTGGTTTAAGAATGTGATGTTAACGACAGGGTAAGCCAAAAATGACTTCCGGTCTTTTACTTGAATATAAGGTGGATACATTTGCATGGTGATAATATATCCTTAGCAGTAACCTTAGTTCTGGGCTTAACAGTTTGCATTTTCTGTCTTGTCCTGTTTTTCTCTAGCTGTGATAGCCTTTACACTGGTATGTAACTACAGTAATATTAGAATATTTGACAGAGATGGGGAAAATGATCCCAAGCTGGCCATTTGGGGAGGTTAATAACATTTTTTTACTGGGTGAAGTATGTTCGGGACTTAATTATTTTGTTAGGAGCTATCATTACATTGAATATTATTTAAGTGTTTGCTTGTTTACAGTCAGTTATTTGGAGAAGGGTACTGTTAAATTATTTTTCTTTAATATCAGCAACTAAGTTTATATAACAGGCAACTTTTTGAAAAAGATGGTCTGTGTTCCACTATATCTTTTTGTTTTAAGTCTTTCTGTTTGTAATCCCTCTCCCCCCCAGACCTCCACAGATTTCTAGCACATATCACAAGAAGACTGTATACTCATTAGCCTGGGGGCCACCAGTACCCTCCATGGCACTCGGTAAGTGTGAGTCATTCTGTAACAAACGTGAGAGTATTCTCTTTCTTTCAACTTAATCCTAGGATGTGCAACCTGGAAAGAGTCATAAATATTCTAGTGCAGTGATTACTTAAGCAAGCTATGTCCCCAGGGGTCCATGAGGGCAGTTGTAACAGGTGATAAATTAGAAAGCATTCACCCAGAATAAGCCTCTCCAAACTCAAGCATATTTGGTCTCTTTGAGCTGAATTTTTTCATTGTGAATATAGTTATCTCATGCTGGGTCCTGATACCTAGTCTAATGATTTTCACTAAAATTTGCTATCACCTTTTAATTTTATCAGAATTATAATGTTGGGAATTCCCTGGCGGTCCAGTGGTTAGGACTCCATGCTCTTACTGCCAAGGGCCCAGGTTCAATCCCTGGTCCGAGAACTAAGATACCACAGGCCATGCTGTGTGGCCAAAAAAATAAAGTAAGATAAGCAATTTATTTAAAAAACAAAAATTTTTTTAAAAAAATTATAATGTTAATGATCATCTGTTTTCACCTACAGTTAAAGCAAACTTAGAAGTTCTCAAATGATCTCTTGTTGCCTTTGACTATATTCTGACCCTTTTCCTTTTCTAACCCCTCAGCCTTATCTTCCTCTTTCTTATGCCTACAGCGGTAGGTCTTGCAGAATTTTAAAAATGAGTGTGTTCAGCAAAAGTCTTTGGTAATATTTTCTTCACCATTATAATGGAACATCTGTAAATTTCCATAATAATGTAAACGTTTACAGCGTAAATCATCAGAACTCAAGCGGCATTGCAGTGGTAGTTCGTTCATTCATTCATTCATTCAGCAAATGTTGATCCTTGATTTGTGCCAAGCATAGTTCTAGCAGTGGTGAAAATAAAACTTGCCCTTAAAGAAACCCACCAGAACCACTGTTTGCTTCTTAAAAATCAACAGGATGATTGCTGTTAACACCAAAGAAATCACTGCTTTGAGTACAGCTTCTTACAGTTAGTCATAGCAAGTCCTACGGCTCCATATATTTAAATGCCCAAAGAGTACTTGTTTCGTTAAGAGAAGGTAAATTCCCCGAAACTTTGAAAACATGTTTTCTGATCCCAGCTTTGGCACCCCTACTATTTTGAGTGGCAGAACAATGTTTAAAGCAAATATGTTGTATTATAAATATTAATGTAGAATTAATACACCCTGTTTACTTCTGCCCCCAACAACTGTGTTCAGATGCAAAGAACAGTGACTTCATTCCAATAAATTAATGTAATTCTTTTAAAACATCTCATAGTATGATATGGTCATACTATAGCAACAAATAGTTAAGCTGGTGAAGTACAAAACTGTAAGCTTTCTTTTCTTATCTCATATAGGAGGAGAAGGGGACAGACCTTCCCTCACTTTATACAGCTGTGGAGGGGAAGGGATTGTCTTACAACACAAGCCCTGGAAGCTTAGTGGAGAGGCCTTTGACATCAACAAACTCATCAGGGACACCAATTCAATCAAAGTGAGTTCTTGTGGTCTGAAGTCTTCTCATGATCTCTCCATCTTCTTGGCTTCTCATCTTGCATGATAAATGTCTTTATAAGAGGTATCCATTATGGTCAGGCAGATTTCAAGCTTCTCTCAATTGTAATGGTGATTTATTATAAACTTTCCGATCTTGAATATAAAGCAGACTTTTCACGCCAGCCACTTTCTCCAGAGTGAGGTGTTTGTAAAAACAATTTTTTAATATGGTATTCAAGTGTGGCTATAAGGTATTTTGCTCAAGACAGAATTGTCATTTTGTTTTTAATTTTTTTAATGAAATAATTACAGATTTATACAAAAGTTACAAAAATAATTTCCTTATATCCTTGACTGAGATTTCCACATTTAGCCACATTTTCTTTACCATCCTATCAATGTATCTGTATGCCAGAACTGTCTTTTTAAATGAAACCATAAATGTTGAGATTTCCTTACTCTTTCAAATGAGCATTTTTTACTGTTGCTCATTATTTTGTATGGCTAGCATAAAAATAACGTTTAATCATAAATTGAATTATTTTTGTTGACTGTATTCCTTCATGTCTTAAATGTTATCTGAACATTAACATTCAACAATGAAAAAAAGAGACAAAATGCCTATTCTTAACAAACTTTTAGTTTTGTGACAGTTAAATGTATGGATCAGAGGCTCATATAAGGAATTTGGGCTGGAAATAGAAATTTGGAGTCCCTTCACATGAATGGTAGCTAAAGAAGCTGCGGGTATGTATGAGGTGATCTAAAGAGACAAGTAAGAAAAGAAGAGGGCCCAGGCAGCTTTGGGGAACACCAAAAAAAGTTAGGAAAAAAAAAAAGATTCTGGAAAAGAAACAGAAGAGATAGGAAGGAAAAAGGGTAGTGTGTATGACTTCTATTAAAAAGGCGATGACCCCCATGTTATCAAAGCCAATGGATTTGTTTCATGTCTTATTGCGGGATAAAAATCATTTTAATTAAGTTTATTTCACAAGGTTAGACACTGCAGACATTTAGTATTTACTACCCTCTCTCCTTTTATCCCATTTAGGAAATCATATTTCAAATACTTGCTCTTAGTAACTCTTTGGAGAATTATGTAGATTATAAGAATGGCAGTTGTACAATTAGAACATTTTTAAACTAGGAATTTTCTTTTTTTTCCCACACTGTCATCACTGATTTGTAAGAAAAACAATGTTTTCAGTCAAGATTGGTTTGTTTTGCTTTCTAGTACAAATTGCCTGTACACACAGAGATCAGCTGGAAAGCAGATGGCAAAATCATGGCTCTTGGCAATGAAGATGGGTATGTGTTTGTTTCTTTAAAAACAAAAAACTTTGTAATTGCACATATATTTGATCACAAGCTAATGCCATCCGTAATGTTAGTTGGGAAAACCTAGTTGTATTTGATATTCTGACTTATCCTTGATATCCTTAAATGACTCAGCTCTCTGCATCTTTGAGAACTGCAAAATAAGTTAAATATTTTCAGCCCAAAGAAAATGTTTGCCTACTCTGTGTTTTGGCTGTTGTGTGCTTCACAGAATCCTTATCTCCAGAATTAAACTGCCTAAATCTCCCTTCATTTTTTTAAAAGTAAACCTAGGCAGAAATGTTGTTTAGGGCTCACCATGCCCTTTCCAACATCTTTTTGTTTTTGTTTTTGTTTTTTTTAGGGTTTTTTTTTCCCTTTCCAATGTTGATCATAGTAACATAGTCCTATTTCAGCCATTTGTTTATTAATTCTTCTTTTAGCTTCTCCCTTGCACCCTTCATTATAAGAGCCTGATAAACACAACTTTCCAGACATTGTTGAGATTTGTGAAAACTGTTTGAAAGAACTACTTTTTGTATCTGGTTCTTTGTGAGAGAGTAACCTCTGCAGTTTGTATAGGGTTATCCTATTCCATTTCACCTTTCTTTGACTGATGGAATGAGGGAGATACCTGTTTGCATTGGACTGTAATTTGAGCATCCATCTTTCTGTCTTGGTGTGTTTCTTATTCCAGATCAATAGAAATATTCAAGGCTCCTAACTTGAAGCTGATCTGCACCATCCAGCAGCATCACAAGCTTGTGAATACTATTAGCTGGCATCATGAGTATGGCAGCCAGCCAGAGCTGAGCTATCTGATGGCCTCTGGGTCCAACAATGCAGTCATTTATGTGCACAACCTGCAGACCGTCATAGGTAACTTTGGTTTCTTTCCATATTAGGGGTGGTATATGTGTTCCGCTACTTCTTGCTCCAATTTCTGTGCCTTTTTCCTTTCTTTTTGGTATTAAAATAAATACTACTTTTATTATTTTTCTGCTTTCAAAAGTAGTATATTCACCTTATTTAAAATACAACAAAAGTTTCAAACATGACAAAATTCCCTAATCCCATCCCTCAGTAAAAACCAGTGTTATTAGTTTGCTGCATGTTTTCTCCAGATTTTCTAAAGTATAGTTATTGCTATAGTTATTCCAGGCCAGGGGTAGGGATATGACTTTGCATCTTGTGTGAAATTGTCGCTCTTGAAAAAGATTCTGCCAGTTTATATCCCCTTCCCTCAGTGTTTCCATGTGTGACTGCATCGAATTCTCACAGTCCTGGGAGGTAGGTTTTGTTATCTTCATTTTCCTGATTAAATTGAGGCTCAGAGAGGTTAGCTCACTTCCATAATTCCCACAGCTAGTATGTGATAGAGCCTAGATTCAAACCCAAATTGTCTAATTGCAGTCTGCACATGTTCTAGTAACTACTAGTCCCTGCCTGGCATGTTGATCTTTTTCATATATTCATATGATGTATTTATTCCTTAATGAATCTTAAACTTCTCTGAATTTCTTCAGCACCCAGAAGAACCATAATAAGTGGTCAGAGGTGCCTGTTCTTTTAACGTGAAGGAGATGTAATTACTTTTTTTTCTAATATGAAGAAATTATAATGTGACACTAATCTGTTTCCAAAGTGCTGGAGAGTATGCACTGTCAACCACAGTGAAAATTTCAAGTTGACATTTAAAATTTCTCTAGAACTAATATCCAGTGATTTCCTGAGAATCTTTATTTGTAATAACAAAAAAAATTTATTCTAGCAGTGACTCTCTCAAGTTAAAAGGAATATAGGAAAACTAATAAAGTGTACATAGATTTTTCTAATAATAAATAGTAGACAGTTTGTAACTAATAAGCATATGTTAGAAAGCTTATCCTAGTCCTCTGATTCCAAATTAAATATCTACTTTGGCAAAGGACATAAACTTAATTTTTTAAACTGAAGTATAGTTGATTTACAATATCGTATTAGTTTTAGGTAGACAACATAGTGATTCAGTATTTTTATAAATTATATCCATTTAAAGTTATTATACAATAATGGCTATATTTCCCTGTGCTATACGATATATCCTTATTGCTTGTTTATTTTATATACAAGTTTGTACCTCTTAATCCCACACTCCCATCTTGCTCCTCCCCTCTGCCCTCTCCCCACTGATAACCACTAGTTTGCTGTCTATATCTGTGAGTCTGTTTCTATTTATTCTTTTTATTTTTTAGATTCCACATACAAGTGAAAACGTACAGTATTTGTCTTTCTCAGTCTGACTTATTTCACTTAGCATAATACCCTCTAGGTCTCTTTTGTTGCAAACAGCAGAACTTCCTTCTTTCTTATGACTGAGTAATATTCCATTGTACACATATACCACATCTTTATCCATTCATCTGTTGATGAACATTTAGGTTGTTTCCATATCTTGGCAGTTGTAAAAAAACGTTGCTGTGAACATTGGAGTACATGTATCTTTTAGAATTAGTGTTTTCATATTTTTCGGATATATGCCCAGGAGTGGAATTGCTGGGTCATATGGTACTTCTATTTTTAGTTTTTTGAGGCACCTCCCTATTGTTTTCCATAGTGGCTGCACCAGTTACATTCCCACCAATAATGCACTAGAGTTCTCTTTTCTCCACATTGTAACCAACATTTGTTATTTGTGTTTGTTTTGTTTTGTGTTTTTTGTTGGTTTTTTTTTTTTTTCTTTTGGCTGCGTTGGGTCTTCATTGCTGCACGCGGGCTTTCTCTAGTTGCAACAAGCAGGGGCTACTCTTCATTGTGGTGCATGGGCTTCTTATTGCAGTGGCTTCTCTGTTGCACAGCACAGGCTCTAGGTGCGCGTGCTTCAGTAGTTGTGGCACACGGGCTCAGTAGTTGTGGCTCGCGGGCTCTAGAGCACAGGCTCAGTAGTTGTGGCACACAGCCTTAGTCACTCTGCGGTATGTGGGATCTTCCCGGACCAGGGCTCGAACCCATGTCCCCTGCATTGGCAGGCGGATTCTTAACCACTGTGCCACCAGGAAAGTCCCTATTTGTGTTCTTTTTGATGATAGCCATTCTGACAGGTGTGAGATGATATGATTGTGGTTTTGATTTGCATTTATCTGATGATTAGTGTTGCTGAGCATCTTTTCATGTGCCTGTTGGCCATATCTTCTTTGGAAAAATATCTATTCAGGTGTTCTGCGCATTTTTTAATTGGGTTGTTTTTTTGACACTGAGTTCTATGAGCTGTTTAGGTATTTTGGAAATAATCCCTTATCAGTCATTTGCAAATATTTTCTCCCATTAAGTAGGCTGTCTTTTCGTTCTGTCGATGGTTTCCTTTGCTGTGCAAAAGCTTTTAAGTTTAATTAGGTTCCATTTGTTTATTTTTGCTTTTGTTCCTTTTGCCTTAGGAGACTGATCCCAAAAAAATACTGCTATGATTTATGTCGAAGAGTTCTCTTCTAGGAGTTCTAAGGTTTCAGGTCTCACATTTAGGTCTTCAATCCATTTTGAGTTTATTTTTGTATACGGTGTGAGAAAATGTTGTAATTTCATTCTTTTACAGGTAGCTGTCCAGTTTTCTCAGCATCACTTATTGAAGAGCATTAACTTAATTCTTAAGAGCAGTGCAGGGCTTCCCTGCTGGCGCAGTGGTTGAGAGTCCTCCTGCCAATGCAGGGGACACGGGTTCGTGCCCCGGTCCGGGAAGATCCCACATGCTGCAGAGCAGCTGGGCCTGTGAGCCACGGCCACTGAGCCTGCGCGTCCGGAGCCTGTGCTCCGCAACGGGAGAGGCCACAACAGTGAGAGGCCCACATACCGCAAAAAACAAACAAACAAAAAATGTTTAAAGAGCAGTGCAGATCTTTTTCTACTGTAATACTGTCACCCCAGTTTGTTCTTTTTTATTTCATATCTACTGAATAATAGAAAAAGGGAAAAAATGGCCAGAATCCATTGCATTTTATTTTTACCTTCTTATATTTAAATAATTGAGACTTAGAAGAAAGTTGCAAGAATAGTACAAAGGACTCCCATATACCCTTCCACAGATTCAACAACTTATATTTTATCATACTTGCTTTGCTCAGTGTGTGTGTGTATGTATGTATTTTTCCAGACTGTGTTGCATGTGTCATGCCCCATATCCCTTAATATTTGTGTATTTTGTAAGAATAAGGCTATTCCCTTATGTAACCGTAATTCCATTATAAACTTCAGTTAATTTCATACAATAGTTTGATCTACCATGCTTATTCTAGTGTTGCCAATTGATCCAGTATTGTCCTTTATATCTAGAACAGTCTCTCAGCCTTTTTTTTTTTCTTTGCCGCACCACGCGGCCTGTGGGATCCTTGCTCCCCAACCAGGGATCGAACCCGTGCCCCCTGCATTGGAAGTGTGGAGTCTTAACCACAGGACCACCAGGGAAGTCCCTCATCTTGATTTTTTTTGAAGAATGCCAGCCTTTTATTTTGTAGATGTCCCCTCAATTTGGTTTGGTCTCCTATTTTCTCATGACTAGATTCAGGTCACATTTTTAGCTAGAGTGCCATATATGTGATATGTTCTTGGTATCACATCCAAAATGTATTACTTTCATTTTGATGGCTTTTAGAAAGAAAGAATGATAGCTAACACTTCTTGCAGTAAGCCCATGTGCCAGGCACTGTGGATATGCCTACACACCTAACTACTAAACAACACTGCCCATGTAGAAACAATATTGAAAATCACACAGAAAGCACGTGGCAAAATCTTGACTCTTGCCATGTTAATACCCTCCTTTATGTCTTTCTGTTGTTGTTGCTGGTAGAAATGACATCATCCCCTTGTCTTATAGAGAGCAATCCTGAATCTCCAGTGACCATTACAGAGCCCTACCGGACCCTCTCAGGGCACACAGCCAAGATTACCAGTCTGGCATGGAGTCCACATCATGACGGAAGGCTGATATCTGCTTCCTATGATGGTACAGCTCAGGTACTATTGCATCCTTGATTCAGTGGGTTCTTCACTAAGTACTCTAACTTAAACTCTTCCCTCTTTTCCCCCAGTTTTGTACAGACTCCTTCCCTAACCATTATCTTCTATAGAAAGAGATTTTTCTGAGCTCTAGAGGGCATTTTAGTTTGTTAAACATATCTGGGCCCTTGGCAGGCTAAGTTTGGGGTGTTTTTTACTTAGATGAAAGGGGAAATATTAATAGGAACTAGCTAAATTCTGATGTTTTTAAAGATTTCATTCTGACCTACTGTCAGTTTAATGGACTAAAGTTGATGTGAAAAGTACTCCTCCCATTCTGTTCTATCACGGAATGGTGACTACAAATAATGAAAAAATATCTCTAATAATAAATTGGTAACTCAGACCTCCAAGTTCTCAAAAACAAAGATGAGATGCCAAACCAGAGGTATGGGGTGAGTTTCGGATACCAGAACCAGAAGAGACCTTAGGATCTATCATCTGTGATGGATGTCTGTCTCAGTATTGAGTGGTAAATGAGCTATCTGCACAGAGCTGAGAGCCAAGACCGGCTACCCTTTGCGCAGTACAGACTGGAGTAATTCAAGAAACAGCAAGGAAATTGATCATTTGCCCATAAACAGAAGAATCACCTGTGAGAAGTTAGAACCCTAAGCATCCATCACAAGTGCAGGTGTGGGCTCTGAATCAGAATTCTCTTCATAGTATCTGAATCCCCAGCCCAAAAATAACATACGATACTGGTTCAGGACAGTGAAATTCATAGGGCACCATTAAAGCTTACTCAAAATCATCCACATGGGAATGCCTCTATACCCCAGAATACATAAACTTCCCACAGGAAATAGCACTTTTTGAAACTGAACTCCTAAAAGTACAAATCACAAGAGGAAATAAGAGTACACAGATTTTTAAGATTTTTTCAAAAACGTATACCCCAAGAAAAACAATAGAATAACCAGAAATTATTCTCTTGTGTGACTTTTGGTTTTAGGTATGGGATACTCTCCAGGAACAGCCTCTATGCAATTTCCGAGGACATCGAGGTCGACTGCTTTGCATCGCATGGTCCCCATTGGATCCAGACTGCATCTACTCAGGGGCAGATGACTTCTGTGTGTACAAATGGCTCACTTCCATGCAAGAACATTCCCGACCTCCTCAAGGTCAGTCAAAACTGGGAGCCCATAAAGGCTTGCCTAATTCCCTTTCTCTTTTCCTCAGTAAATGAGCTGACTGGAGTCAAGCAAGGAAGACATTCGTGCAGGGTGGCAGCAACAGGATGGTAGCGTTGGAAGCCCAAGCAAGGATAGCAGCCATGAGGGGCCTGAGGACAACACCCAAATAGTAACAAGTATACCTAGCACCCAGATCTTGTTTTCTAAATATCATTCTCCATTAAAAGGGACTGACCAGGGCTTCTGGAGAAATGGCTAATTCCAGGTTAGGACAGGAAAAATACAAGATGAGCCTGCAACATCATATGCCACAAAGGAAGGAAGTGCTCAAAGAGTAGAGATCATCAAAAGGACAAAGAAGCCAGCTTGAAGGGGCTGGCTACCCAAATCTGGGACAATCTGAACTTGAAATAATTAACAGAATTCCATTTCTGGCTATAAAAGAGTAACTGGTACCAGATTTGCCCACTCACCAGAAATAGCTAGAAAACTAGACAGAGTACATAAACAACTAGAAATATACCCGAAGAAATGAAATGATACATCCATATAAAGACCTATAAAAGAATGCTTGTAGCTTTATCTATAATTGCCACAAACCAGAAACAACAACCCAAATGTACATCAGCTGGTAAATAAACTGTGGTATATCCTGTAGTGGAATTCTACTCAGCAATAAAAAGCAAGTAACTACTTTAAAACACAACAAAATGGATGCATCTCAAAAAGGATTATGCCTAGCAAAAGAAGCCAGGCACAAAGACTAAATACAGTATAGCTAATACAGAGTATGAAATGTAGTTATAGGGCTTCCCTGGCAGTGCAGTGATTAAGAATCCGCCTGCCAATGCAGGGGCCACGGGTTCGAGCCCTGGTCCGGGAAGATCCCACATGCCACAGAGCATCTAAGCCCATATGCCACAACTACTGAGCCTGTGCTCTAGAGCCTGCGAGCCACAACTTCTGAGCCCACATGCCACAACTACTGAACCCCACGCACCTACAGCCCGTGCTCCGCAACAAGAGAAGCCACTGCAATGAAGAGCCCATGCACCGCAACAAAGAGTAGCCCCTGCTCGCCGCAACTAGAGAAAGTCTGCACACAGCAGCAAAGACCCAATGCAGCCAAAAATAAAGTTTTTTAAAAAAAGAAAAGAAATGTAGTTATAAGTCATATGAATTTCTAAAACAGACAAAATTAAACTACAGTGACAGCAAATCAGCGATTGCTTGGGGCAATGAAATACATAACCTAAATCTAATGAAAAACATAAGGCAGACCCAATTTGAAGGAAATGTGACAAAATAACTATCCTGTAATCTTCATGAGTTTCCAGTCATGAAAGTCAAAATAAAATCTGAGCCTGTTCAGGCTTAAAGAAAGTAGAGACATAACGAGCCAGTGCAACATGTAGTCCTGGATTGATTCCTTTTGTTATAATGGACATTCTTGGTACAACTGGAAGAACTTAAGTGAGGTGGGAGTAGACAGGAGTAATGTATCATCGTTAATTTCCTGATTTTAATGGTTGTGCTCTGATGATGTAGGAGAAAATCCTTGTTTGTAGGATACACACTCAAGTATTCAGGGGTAAATGGGCATTGTGTTTATGATTTAATGAAGTCCCAAAAGGGTTTGGTTTGGTTAACATTTTGATAATGTAACTAAGAATTCACTGGGAAGGAAGGGAAAAGGTAAGAATGTTATCAAAAAGAAGAGTAATAAGGTTTTGGAGATTATCTCCTAGAGTGCTTTTAACCAAGAATATATACTTTATCTTTTTCTGAATTGTGATTTCTATAGGCAAGAAAAGTATTGAATTAGAGAAAAAAAGGCTCTCTCAACCTAAGCCAAAGCCCAAAAAGAAGAAAAAGCCCATCTTGAGAGTGGCTGTAAAGCAGGAATTGTGTAACGGGAACGAAGAAGAGAGTGTAAAGGAGAGCTCGGGCCCTGTTGAGAATGGAGTGTCAGACCAGGAGACTGAGGAGGAAGCCCGGGAGCCAGAGCTACCCTGTGGTGTCACCTCGGCAGGTATGTGGCCAAATCCTGTGTTTCACTAACTCTCTAGGACTTAGTAGTCATGACCAGGAAACTAAGCCAGGTCTACCTTTGAAGTGTTAAGGGGATCTGATGGATGATTGGGATGGAAATAGTGAACTTCTATAGAGAAAACTTATCAATGTGAGCAGGGTAAGACTGTGGGACAAAGTGAAACTAGGGCAATGTATACATAGAAGCTTACATAGGGAAAGTTTTAACAATATGATGTCATCAGCCATGTTTACTGAAAGAAACCATTGTCCCTTACAAATATCTGACCTAGAAACTATCACCACTCTGGGGACTTGCAGGCATACAATATAAATAGGACTGACTCATGTTTAATTCTACAGCAGGATATTTTGATGTGACGATTTTAAATGGCCAAAATATATGGTACAGAGTCCTCCCCGACCCTCTCCATCCCAAGGGATGGCCACTAGGACCCACAGTTTGGGTAAATAAAGATCTAAAAACTTTAATGGATTTATTTTTTAGATTCATCAGAATGCTTCTTTATCATAAAATGTTCTTTTACCCCTGTAGATCAACAATTTAGTTTGGGTTTTTTGTTTTTTATGGGGTTTTTTTAGTTCATGGTGTGTACACTCAGGATTGTGACTCTGTATCCCATACACTTTAAATTTCTATTGGTAAAGTTGTTCCTTGTTGGTGTAATTAAATATGCAATTAGTACTTTATCACCCAAGCCAAGTTTGGGAACTCCTAGACCTATGGCATAAAGCTGCAGAGGCTAGAACCTTTATAACTTTTCCTTAGATCAGTTAGTCAAGAGTTCTAAGTAATAAACCTACAGATTCCTGGAAGGCAGTTTGTGAGATGGGGAAAGGAAGACTACCCATGCTTCCTATCTGAAATATTTCATCTTATATTTGGGGTAGCAGATAAAATCACACCAATAAGACTGGTATACTCTTAATTTTTAAAAAGAACTAAATTCTACATTGTTCTTATCCAAATTTTTTTCTTTTTCCCCATGATGTAGTTTCTAAAGACCCAGTTATCTGCACTCCTGCATCCTTAGGTTTTGAAAAGTCAAAAGTCACCATTAATAACAAAGTCACTTTACTGAAAAAGGAGGCACCTAAAGAAAAGCCAGGTTGGTATTTAATAATTAAAATATTTGGGGGTACTTCCCTAGTGGTGCAGTGATTAAGAATCCGCCTGCCAATTTAGGGGACATGGGTTCAATCCCTGGTCCAGGAAGATCCCATATGCTGGGAAGCAACTAAGTCTGTGCGCCGCAGCTACCTCAGCCTGCACTCTAGAGCCCGCGTGCTGTAACTACTGAAGCCTGCACTCCTAGAGCCCGTGCTCTGCAACAAGAAGCTGCCGCAACGAGAAGCCCGCACACCGCAACAAGGAATAGCCCCCTCTCACCACAACTAGAGAAAGCCTGTGTGCGGCAATGACCCAACGCAGCCAAAAATTTTTTAACAAAAGAATAAAAAACAAATTTGGCTATTACAAATAAATTAAATATTTTGTTAAAGTATCCTCAAATATTACATGCAACTGAAAAATCAAAAGTTTTCAGTTTTTCGTTTTGTTTTAGATTTTTAATATTTGTGTTTTGATTGTTTCGATTTGGGGTCATTTTTTTAGTACTTGAGGAACTGTCATTTTGCAGTTGTTGATGTTGCTTCACAAGTGTTCACAGGGACATGTTTGTGTGTGTTGTGAACATCGCCCCCAGCTAATTTAATCTGAAAGCTTCCTTATAAGAGTGGGAACTTTCTCTGCCCAGCAGTATCCCTCCAGTAGGTTACATACACAGTGGGCATACATTCAGTTTTGTGTTTTTGATCAGCTCTTCTTCAGGCATTCTGTACTTTTATTACATTTCAGAAGCCTTAATCAAGAAGCGAAAAGCTCGTTCCATGCTTCCACTGAGTACAAGTCTGGACCACAGATCCAAAGAGGAGCTTCATCAGGACTGTTTGGTATTAGCCACTGCAAAACACTCCAGAGGTACAGAAATACACTTCCTTGGCCCATCCGTAGTCTTCTGGGAACTGACACATAAGAAGTGCTTGTTTATATGTTATATGAATGAGCCAACAAATGTCCAAAATGGTTGTATTTCTGCATCATCCCTCCCCCACACCCTGCTGCCAGGTTCTGTCTGCACTGTGACCACTGTCAGCACTCTCCAGTGCCTTGGAGACATAATGCTTTGCTTTTCTCTTATAAATCAAGCTGTTGCCAGCCATATGGGTGCTGGAATTGGTATGATGGCTTAAGTATCTCAGCGTGAATCAATTCCATCAACTGTTTTTCCCCAGTAAGCAGCAGCATGTACATGTAGAAAAAAAAAGTCATTTGCTCATTGGAAATAACCCTTAGTACGGCAGTTCCTTTAAAAATTTTTGATGGAAGTTTTTATTTATAGAAGGCTTTTTGGTTTCAGTTTTTCAAACCCCTCACCTAATGTGTGTTATTTTGACATTTGAGCAACTTTTTTCTTTTTAATTTTGAATTTTATGTGTTGAAAAGGGATGCACATGATAAAATGAAATTCAAACAGTATAAAACCTGAGCCTAACAAACCTGACAAACAAACCTCACAAAGTATTTTCATATTTTGCTATCTTTGTAACCAGCAGGGGTCTCTGTTAGGGTAAACAAGGGCACAGGACTCTTTTTCTCAGCATCTGAAATGGGTGTTACATACATGCGGAAGTAACTGGACAGAAAACAGTAACCTATTAAATGACTTCATCTGAATTCTTGTCTTTTTGAATTAGCAGAGCCAAAGGATGATGTGTCTGCTGATCTTGAGGAAAGGTTTCACCTGGGGCTTTTCACAGACAGGGCTACCCTGTACAGAATGGTTGAGGTTGAAGGTGAGACTAGTCCAATCAACACAATCCTCTCCATCTGTACACTTCTCTAATGCTTTATACATACCTCTTTTACGGCTGCCATCCTGTGGTATGGTAATGGTTAGTTTTACATGTCAGCTAACTAGGTTTTGAGTTCCCCTATTTGCATGTTCACAAACAGCCCTCACTCGCATCTGTCACAGGACCCTAAACATACAGTGTTCATTCTGAGTGTCTGAGTGCAAGTGCAAGTGGGTGGGTGGGTGGACAAGTGACTGAGTGGGCTTCAGTCCCCATTATGAACACTCTGGGAAGTGACTTACCCATCAGCCAGTGACTACATATTCTAGGAATTTATTCCAGTCATTCATCCTGCCTTTCTTTTTCTAGAAGACAGTGCAGACAGATGTTTCTGAAACATCTTCCAAATATTTCTCCTCCAAACAGGAAAAGGTCACTTGGAAAATGGCCACCCTGAATTATTTCACCAGCTCATGCTTTGGAAAGGAGATCTAAAAGGTGTTCTGCAGACGGCAGCAGAAAGAGGGGAGCTGACAGACAATCTTGTGGCTATGGCACCAGTCGGTATGTTCTTTTCAACAAAAGCCTTAGCATCTCTAGGATACATCCACTAAAGATAGACATTGTCTTGAAGGACAGTTTAGCCATGTCTAGTAATTAAATTTAAAATCCACATCCCTTTGACCCAGCAGTTCTAACTGTAGGAATTTAACTGCACCTACGCATGCAAAATGGCAGATATATATGGACTATGACCGCAGTGATATTTGTAATAGCAAAAGATCGCAAGAACCTCTATGTCCATCAGTATAAAACTGGTTAAACCTTGTATATCTATACAGTAGAAATGCCTATAGATACCCAAAAAATGAGGCAGCTCTGTACATTCTGATACAGAACGGAGCTCCAAAATGTAGTTAAGTGAAAAGAATCAAGGTATAGATGCACAACAGATCAGTTAATACTCTGTCATTGATACTTATACATGTGTGGTTATATATTCAAAACAAACTAATAGTAACAGTTGTCTCCAGGGAAAGGAATCTGGACAAGTTTGGATAGTAGGGTGCCAGGATAACAAGGAAATTTTTTATGCCATGCCTCATTCTTTAGCTTTTTATTGAAGTATGCCAGAGAGAGAGATAGAAGTACACAAGTCATGAGTGCACTTGAATTTCACTAACTGAATACACCCTTGTAACTAGCACCCATATCAAGAACCATAACATTACCAGCACCCTAGAAGCTTCTCTCATGCTCCCTTTCAGTCAGTCTACATGCACCCCAACAAGGGTAAGCACTGTCTGACTTCCATACTCATGTACATTTGAATTTTGTACTATTTTTTATGTATTACATAATCAGAGAAACAATTTACAGTTCAAAATGTAGGGATGGGGAGAGGTAGATGAAACAGATGATCAGATGAAACAGCAACTGAATTACTATCTGAGTGTTCTGCTTAATGCAGTGACTAACAACAAGCATTTTCAACCCAAATGTACATGCTTTTTTTCCTTAAATCTGCTGGGTTTTTTTTGTTTGTTTGTTTTAAGCCGGTTACCACGTGTGGGTATGGGCCGTGGAAGCTTTTGCCAAACAACTGTGTTTTCAGGACCAGTATGTCAAGGCTGCCTCTCACCTACTTTCTATCCACAAAGTGTATGAAGCAGTGGAGCTGCTCAAGTCAAACCATTTCTACAGGTCTGTATGACCCAACAGTTGAACCAGCAGTTGGATGTAATGTGAAATTAACCTACATAACAGTTCTGTTTCAGGATAACCACCATAAAACCTTTACTGTAATTAAACATCTCAAATGTACACAAATGTTCACTAGCTTAAACATCAGTGCACCCACCACCTATACTTAACAAATGTTAACTTTCAGCAATATTTGCTACTGATATTTTTTAAAATTTCTTTATTGTTAAAGTAATACAAATAAAGAAAAGAGCACAATACAAATGAACAGCTTAATGAATTACTATGAGAGGAACTTTTTTAAGCCCCACCTGTGAAGTGAGAAGTATAAAATTCCAGACTTAGTTGAACTGCCTTTCCCCAATTCTGTCCTCATCCCTTCTCTAGCAGTAACCACTCTTCTGAGACTGGTGTGAATCCTTTCTGTTCAAGTTATTATTTTTCCACTACACTACACATTTAAGTACAGAAAACAAAAGCAACAAAATATTTCTTGTAGACAGCATACAGTTGAATCTTGTTTTTTGTCCAGTCTGATAGTCTCTGCCTTTTAATTGGAGTGTTTTAATGTAAATATTAGTGCAACTGATTTAAATCTACCATCTTGCTATTTCTTCTTTTCCTGCTTTCTTTCAGATTAAATATTTTTTTATCTCCAGTACTGGCATCAGCTATAATCCTTTATTTTTTTTTTCATGGTTAGTTTAGGGTTTATGATGAGCATTTTTAACTTATCAGTTTACCTTCAGATAATATTATACCACTTTTTGCACACATCATACTTCTCTCTTTCTTCCTGTCCCTTCCACTATTGCTGTCGTATATTTCACATACTATATACATGTTATAAGCCCACATTACAATATTAGAATTCTTGCTTTACCTTTCTTTAAGTTTTTAAACATTTTCTTATATTTGCCCATATATTTATTTCCAGCACTTTCCATTCTCTTATGTAGATCCAAGTTTCCAATTGCTGTCAATTCCTTCTTTCCCGTGAAGAACTTGAACATTATTTTTGTAGTGTGGTCCCGCTGGTGACATATTCCATCAACTTTTGTTTGTCTATAAAAGTCTTTAATTTTGCCTCTATTTTAAAGGATCTTTCAGTGGGTGTAGACTTCTAGATTGTAAGGTTCTGTCATTCTGTGCTTCATAGATATCATTCCATTTTTTCTTGGCTTGCATTGTTGACTTGACTACTGCATTTATTCTTATCTTTGTTACACAGGAACTATGACTTTTTTCTCTGACTGTTTTTAGGACTTTCTCCACCACTGATTTTCAGCCATTTCATATGATGGCTTTGGTGAGACATTCTTTTTATCCTATTTTTGGTGTGTTATCTTCCTTTAGAGAATGCCGGACTCTGTTTTGGCAAGCCGTAAAGTTACCTGCAGATCAACTTGATCTTTTCCTGGCTGTTTTAAGCTTTCTTAGGGCAAGTTCAGAGAAATCCATACTCTAGAATTAGTCTGCCCTCCTGCCTTCTGGTGTCTTTACCGAATGCCTTGTATAAGTCAACAAATCAGAACTCAAATGTCTGGGTGGTCAAAACTCATATGTCTCCACACCCTGAGTGAGCCCTGGGAATTATTCAGCTTATCGTTCCCTGATTATTCTTTGTACAGCCTTAAGGACTTTCCTATATATGCACAGCTTTGTGTTTAAACCAGAGACTCAACAGGATCCCTAAGCACCGCTGTGGAGCTCTTTCTCTGGACAGCTTCTTCCTTCCTACTATCCTGCCCCACAAATTCCAATTGCTTCGTCTCCCCTCAGCCCTGACTGCTGAAGCTCTGCTGGGATTCCTTCTGGGAAAATGGTTTTAGGCAGAAAGCCAGGGCCATGATGGGGCTCACAACATTTGTTTCCTTCTCTCCGGGATGACAGTCCTGTGCTGCCTGGTATCCAATGGCTGAAAACAGTTGCTTCATACCTATTTTCTCCAATGTTTTAATTTTGCAACAGGAGGATACGTCTGGTCCTAGTTGTCACTCCATCATGGCTGGAAGTAGAGGTCTCAAATACTTAAATACTTAAATACTCAAATACTTAAAATCTTAAATACTGCTGTGTCTAAATCACCTTAGTCTAAAACACTTTTATTCCAGCTACAACACTTTTATTCCAGCTACAACTTTATGTTGGCTGCAACTCAGAAGTTGTATGTCATTTGGAAAATAGTAGTTCAGTCAGTTAACACAGATCCTCCAAATGTTAACACATCTCACTATAAAATATCAAAAAAAAAATCACATTCCTTACTTCATCAGAAAAGTCTTTAACTTTGGGGAAGCCGTCAAGCTCACAGTGGCAGGCACAAGTTTCCTAAAACTCTAATTTTCACCTGAAAGCTCAAATTTTATCATTGGCAACAGTACTGTTGGTTGTTTTCTGTGAAATGACAGGCTTACTTTGTTCATTTTTGAGAAAACATCTGCCAAATACTCAACGCTAAATAACTATAGTTTGTTTGTTAGTCATTCTTTCAAGAAGTAATGAGATTCCATCTAAAAAAAGAAAAGCAACTAGTCCAGCTTGCAATTCGTTCATACAAGTTTTTCATAGAGAGAACCACTGTACTTTGGAATTCAGCAAAGAACACAAAATGTTCTTCCCATTTTGTCACACAGAATATTAACAGGATGTGCAAGATTTGCTGCAATTAATCATTTTTCCTTTTCAAGGAAATTTACCTTTTTTTTTTTAACGACAAGGGCCACTAACTGGATTCTTGCTCCAGATGCCAGCAGTTTACCCACCATTGCTGTCGCGTAATCAGTACAAATGTCAACACACTGAGAAAAGGCAAATAACCTCTTGACATTATTGTGAAAATAGTCTTGACCTCATGAACCCCCTGAAAGAGCCTTTGGAACTCCAGGAATCCACAAACCACACTTTAAGAACTGCTGACATAGGTGAAGAATTGAGCACAGCACGCAGTTCTAACTTGCCCTGTAATGCAGGGATACAGTTTTTTTTACGGGAAGTTGGAACAAGACAGACAACACAAAGGGAATGGCTAATCCTACCTTGCAGCCCCTCCTAGGGCCTCTTTCAGACTGGCTAATTACCTATTCTTGCCTCTAGGGAGGCTATTGCAATTGCCAAGGCCCGGCTGCGCCCAGAGGACCCGATCCTGAAAGACCTGTACCTCAGCTGGGGAGCCATCCTAGAAAAAGACGGCCATTATGCCTTAGCAGCCAAATGGTAAGTCTGAGGGCAACAGGAGTGCACCCAAACAAAGAAGAGCTTCTGAAAGAGCTGGACAAGAATGGAAGAAGTTTAGAGGTGGGGGTGAAATAAGTAGCAAATTAAAAAGTGTGTATGTATTACAGCCAGCTTCATAAGAATCACCAGGATCTACCTACTTGGTATTTATGTAAGTCACCATAACTTCAAAAAATCCAAGTCGTGGACTTGGAAATCACTCCTTTCTTTAGGGATGTCTTGTATCATTAAATATGGGAAATGGGAGGGAATGACTCCTTTGCTTGGGTTCAACTCAGCAACTGCTTAAGTCCCTTTATTTCCTTAACCTGTATAATGCTGCCTCTTCAGCTTCAGCCACAGGTAATGACACATCTGGGACCACAGGAAGGCACACAAGGCAAAGTGGACAAAAAGAAATGATTCAGCCCTCTGGGGAGCAGGAGTAGGCGATCTGTTTATGACACTTTGCTTGAGTTTTCTTTTGTATTTTAGCTATTTAGGAGCCACTTCAGCTTATGATGCAGCCAAAGTTTTGGCCAAAAAGGGGGATGTGGCATCACTTAGAACGGCTGCAGAGTTGGCTTCCATCGTAGGAGAGAATGAGTTGTCTGCTACCCTGGCTCTCAGATGTGCCCAAGAACTGCTTCTGGCCAAGAACTGGGTGGGAGCCCAGGAAGCACTGCAGCTCCATGAAAGTCTAAAGGTTAGTCTGTTACTAAATCTCCTGCTTTTAAGAGGGATGAGCCCCAAACCCTTTTCTAGTCAAATTCCAAGTGAATTACCCAGTTGCACAAGCTGTACCAATTTGGTACGTATCATTAGAAGTGTCCAGCAAGCCCTGGCCATACTATCCCACATTTAAGTACTGTGGCTTGTCAGTTGCCACATTCAGAGTAAAAGATAATATGGTTATTGACAGTAATTCCCACTGCTTAGCAGTCGAATAGCCTTTAGTCAGTTCAGCCCCTGTGTTTCTTCATTGATGTCATCAGCACAAAAATGAAGAGGAAGAGGGTCTGCTTTGAAGAAGATGGATTGGCTTTAACAGAAATCATGGTGCTCTGCCTGTAGCAGACCTCTTCAGCTGTAAGCTATAATTCTGCCTATATGACACAGAGACCTTCCCAAGCTTAAGTGAGAAAATATTATAGGGATATACAAGGAATCTCATGGCAACTGAAAACCCAGCAGAAGTAAGGATTTTTTTTAGGCCTTTTCTCTGTGTTCTCTTCTCGTCCAGCTGATTCCCTCTGTTAAACCTACTTGGATATAGCCCCTAACCACTCCCCCAGCTCTCAGATCTACACAGCTTGTCTGCTCCAGCACCTTCTGACTATGATGCTTTAACTTCTGTATGCCTTAATCTGAAGTTTGGGCAGAGAAAAGAACTAGATGAGTCCAGCCCATCTTTTCTCAAACTGGGCCACAAGTCTTAAGTGGCTGGCCTGCATGTGGCTTAGATTTCAGTGAGTAGGGCTATAGCTGGGGTGTCATATTATAAATATGGTTGCTAAGAAAAAAAAAGTAAATAATATAGTTGCTTGAGCTCCAAGAGCTGTGGGTAGGAATCCCCCAAAAGGCATTTGGAAAAGCTGTCTGTTAGATCACCTCTTTTCCCCCTCCCACAAGACTCACTGAGTTGGCAGCACACTGAGGGGAAGGCTGCTGCAAATGCAAAGGGGGATAATCTGCAAGACTTGGGGAGAGCTCTAGATAATGGAGCATTTCCCTGCATAACAGCTCCTCTCCTTTGTTATTGGGTTCCAGGGTCAGAGATTGGTGTTTTGCCTTCTTGAGCTACTGTCCAAGGACCTGGAGGAAAAGCAGCTTTCAGAGGGCAAAAGCTCCTCTTCTTACAATGCGTGGCCCGCAGGCAGCGAAAGGCCCTTTGTGGAGAGGGTGACTGCAGTATGGAAAAGCGCCTTCAGCCTCGACTCCCCAGAGCAGTCCCAGGCAGCATTTCAGCAGCTGCAAGATATCAAGTACCCATCTGCTACAAGTAACACTCCCTCCAAACAGGTACCCCTTCTGCATGAGCTTTTGATATTAATCACTCAGTAATCTAAGACTTCTCTAATCCATGTCTAGTATAATAAGGAAACATGTAGAATGCCAGTTTGTATTTCAGAAAAGATTAAGCCAGGCCCAGGAAACCTGGAAAGATCCCTTCAGATTAATTAGAGCCCTTTATCTTTAAAGTTAGTCTTCGATCAGAATTCCCTTCTAAAAGAAAAAGAAAAAAGTCTAAAAACAAAAGCACAGAAACTAATATAAAAATAGGTACCCATCAATTAGAATTAATTAACAGATGTTCACATTTTGTCATTTTTGCTTCATGGAGTCTTTTGGTTTTGTTTTGTATATTCTTTTGCTTTTGGTGAAAGAATCAAGTTGAAATCCCTCATGTTCCCTTCCCCAGTGCCATTTCCCTACCCTAGCTCACAAGAATTTCAGCCCCTGCATCAGACCACATGTGTTATTTTGTGGCTTCCTTATGGGATCATTGTTTATAAAATCTTAAACATACCTGTGCACGATGTCACCCAGCAACCCCATTGCTTAGATATTTCACTAAAAGAAGTGAACCCAGGTGTCTACACAGTCTTGTACAGAAATGTTCATAGCAGGTTAGTTCATAATAGCCAGATAGAAACAACACAAATGTCCATCAGCTGGTGAATGGACATACAAGCTGCAGTATATCCATATAGTGGAAAACTATACTGTGCAACAATAAAAAGGAACAAATTACTAATGCAAAAAGAGTATCAGTGAATCTTGAAAGCATTATGGTAAGTCAAAGAAGTCACAAAAGACTACATACTCTACTGTTCCATTCATATGAAATGTAGAAAAGCCAAAATTATACTGGCAAAAACTAGATCACTGGTTGCCAAGGGATGGGGAGAGGGGAGTTGAATGCAAAGGGGCACAAAGGAGTATCTTACAATGAAAATGTTCTGTCTTGATTTTGGTGGTAGTTATACCATATGTATGTGTGTGTGTGTATATATATACACACACATATATATATATTTGTCAAAACTCATCAAATTGCACACTTCAAATTGATAAATCTTGGGGCTTCCCTGGTGGCGCAGTGGTTGAGAGTCCGCCTGCCGATGCAGGGGACGCGGGTTCGTGCCCCTGTCCGGGAGGATCCCACATGCCGCAGAGCGGCTGGGCCCGTGAGCCATGGCTGCTGAGCCTGCGCGTCTGGAGCCTGTGCTCCGTAACAGGTGAGGCCACAACAGTGAGAGGCCCGCATACCGCAAAAAAAAAGAAAAAAAAATTATAAATCCTAATTACACTCCAGATTTTTTAATTACAGCTTTTAGTTCGAGAAACTCACTTTTTGTTTTAATTTTTTTAATTTTTAAAATTTTGTTTTAATTTTAATTTTTTGTTTTAATTTGCATTTAGCAAATGTCAAGGCATTTTCTTAGCATGAACAGACTTTAACACCAGACAGTGTATGTTGCTGTACAACTAAATATGAAAGTTTCCAATGAGGAAGCAAAAATGGGTGGTGGGGATAGGAGGACCTTTCTTAATTGTGGACTGTGTGTACTTCCCAAATGCAGTTAATAGGAACATTTCTGGTGTCATTCCCAGTGCCTGATGTGAGAGGATGTTTAACTGAGACTCTCTGGCTCCTCTCTCCAGCTCCTGCTTCACATTTGCCATGACCTGACCTTGGCAGTGCTAAGCCAGCAGGTGGCCTCCTGGGACGCAGCTGTGGAAGGACTGCTTCGGGCTGTGATCCGGAGCTACAACTCAGGAAACTTCACCATCATGCAGGAAGTGCATTCAGCCTTTCTTCCGGAGGGTAAAAGACCCCCAGCTCTGCTGGAGCACACCCACTAAAGGATGATATAACCACCGCCAGTGTCGTGGCACAAGGAGTACATAGGTTATTGAAAGACAGACATGGGCCAGTGTGTCATATAGTAGGAAGTTTGAATTCTCTTACCCAACCTCCTTAAGAGGTAGCCAGAATGACTAAGCTGTTTTCCTTTACCTGGTCCTACCTACCTACCTCACTGCCTCCTATATACTTTCCTACACACAGCTCTAAAGAAATAGCAATGTGCTCACAAGTAATTAAGAATGGAGAAGACATTCCTTGAGCTGCACAATTAGTCACTAACTTAAAACACTGTGGTTTTTCAGAGATACAGTGGGATCTTACCCCCAGAGCCTTCAGTGGCACAGATGAAATACGTTTTCTATCATGCTTTAGATGGCCTGTAGCAATGAGGATACGGCCTTAGGCCAAGAAATGTTTAGCTCTGGTTGGTTTCTGGTGGAAAGCATGTGGTCCCATGGATCACTGCTGTTCTGTTTCTTGGGATCTGATCTACCTCTTGGGTGATAGAAAACAACATGCAGGCAGGAAGCCAGATTTCTGACAGATAAAGAAATGAACAACCCTAAATCCTCTTATTCTCTCCTAGGCTGTGACCACCTAAGAGACAAACTGGGTGACCATCAGTCCCCCACCACACCAGCTTTCAAAAGTTTGGAGGCCTTTTTTATTTATGGACGTCTGTATGAATTCTGGTGGTCTCTCTCCGGGCCTTGCCCTGAATCCAGCATCTGGGTAAGGGCTGCTCACAGAAGGATAACCTCTGTTGAGCAGAGCCAACAGCTTGACAATGTCAGCCCTGAAGAAACTGACCCCAAAGCTTCCCAGCCAGAGCCAAGCAGGACTCTAGAACTAGACGTGAGACTCACAGAAGAAGGTGAGCAAATGCTGAACGCTTGTAAGGAGCTCTTTTCAGAAGAGCACGCTGGTCTCCAAAATGCACAGAGAACCATTGCTGAAGTCCAAGAGACCTTGGCAGAAATGATCCGCCAACACCAGAAGAGTCAACTTTGTAAATCCACAGCAAATGGCCCTGATAAGAATGAACCTGAACAGGAAGCAGAACAGTCCCTCTCCAGTCCTCAGAACCAGTGGTAAGTACTGATTCAATACAACATGGAACTAAAATACCCTGCTGGATTCTCACAGAGTACTTGATGAGATTGATCAGGTCACTTGGAAGCACCACAATACAGTCATTAAGGCACAGGCTTTGAAGTCAGATGTGGGGTTCCAATCCTGGCCCTGTTCCGTGACCTGGGGCAGGAGTCTTAATGTCTCTGAGCTTTAGTTCCCTCATCCATAAATGGAGTACCAGAGTCATCCTTGCTTGTTATGAGAATTAAACAGAATCACAAATATTGTTAATAACAACAGTACAATAAAACCCTACTTTTATGCAACAGATTCCTAAAGAGTCAATCATGTAAAATAGGGAGTTGCATTACTGCATCATTAATGAAAACCATTGATTTTCTTTTTTTTGGCCGTGCCACGCGGCTTATGGGATCTCAGTTCCCCAACCAGGGATTGAACCCGCACCCTCGGCAGTGAAAGCAGACAGTCCTACCCACTGGACTGCCAAGAAATTCCCAAAACCATTGTTTTCCAATTGTGCAGGACTATCCCAAAAAATACACAAAAAGGGTAGTGTACAGAATTACACACTAAACTGTAAAAAATTCCAAATGATCAGATTGCTGCAGCATCCTAATCATTTCCATTGAAAATAAGGGCCAGGTAGATATAGATGATTATTAATCACTTTAGAGCCCTTTTGCATTATCACAGGGCACTTTGCTATGGGCATTTGCAGTGATTAACAGTTACTGATAAGTTGTTATGCCGAGTACCTTTTACCTTGATTATGTCCCCTCCAGCACAGGGCCTAAAATATAGTAACTAGCACAGTCAATAAGCTTACAGCTATTATTACTAAACTTTCAAAAATTAAAGTTACATTTGTTGCTCTAAAAATACTACAAGTGAAATCTTGAGTCAGAGTTTTGAGTTACTTCTCTAGTGAGCTACCACACTCTAGGCAGCGCTTTATGTTTGGTTCTAGTAACAAGAAAACACAAAAAAGTTCTCTAAACCAGCGGCTCTTAACCTTTGGATCAGAGGGCCCCTTTGAGAAGCTTAAGACACTCTTCCCAGAAAAATGTGCATCCATACACCCTGAGGGTAGGAACCCGGGCTCTGTCTAACCCATTCCCCAGAGAAATCCAGACCCTTTGCATTTGGCTGCAGACTGAATCCCCTAAAGGTCCTTAATTTTCACTGGAGCTCTATGTCTAAGAAGTGGGGATTTGGAAAGTGGTTAGGAACAATACTGCACTTTGAAAATTTTATATATCACATCACATTAAATTCCCTTCTCTTAGCCTTTGTATTTAAAGATAAGAGATAAAGACCCAGGTGACAAAGTAATTTTATTTACAGGATAATAGATTTAAAAGTTATGTGGGGGTGGGGGGGCTTCCCTGGTGGTGCAGTGGTTGAGAGTCCGCCTGCCGATGCAGGAGACGCGGGTTCGTGCCCCGGTCCAGAAGGATCCCACATGCCGCGGAGCGGCTGGACCCGTGAGCCATGGCCGCTGAGCCTGCGCGTCCGGAGCCTGTGCTCCGCAACGGGTGAGGCCACGACAGTGAGAGGCCCGCGTACCACCAAAAAAAAAAAAAAAAATTTATGTGGGGCAAGATATATAACTTGTACTTTTTTTTATTATTATTAGCACTAGTAAAGAAGAAAAAAATGAACCAGTTTCCTTGCCTGAATTAACCAAAAGGATTACAGAGGCCAATGAGAGAATAGCTAAGTTTCCTGAGAGTATTAAGGTAAGATTTATATAGCAGTTCATTTGGTAAAACATTACTTTTTATATTATCAATTGACTACACCAAATTCTTTAATGTCATCTGAAATCTGTACACATTTGTATGTGCTTAAAAATTGAAGATCCAGTTGCCTTTGGTGAGCTAAAATGTTTTGTGAGAGTAGAATTATTGACACCACAAGCAATTTTATACCTTAGCCTTCAGAGAAATCTAACAAATTTTCTAATTACGAGGTAAAGTAAAATTACAGTTGGTACCATGTATTTAATCACTTACAAATGCATAGGTATATTTGGATGTGGCCCTAGTAGTAACAGAAGTATCATGTTTTAAATTCATCTGAATAGGGCTCTAGGAAAAGATTGCATCATTTGAGAGGGACATCTCAGTTTTGAGTATCATCTCTCCTTAGAGTAACTGATGAAGTCTTAGGAGAGAAATGGCTCAACCGTGCCAGAGAAGTGTCATGAGATAAGACTTGAGGCACTCATGCCTTCTGTGCAGGTGTTTGTGGCTTTTTTTTTTGCAAATGCTTCCTTGTTTATCCCCGTGTCATCTTTCAGACCTGGCCCTTCCCAGATGTGCTGGAGTGTTGCCTCATCCTGCTTCACATCGGGTCCCAATATTCTGGCTTCGTGACCCAGGAAATGCAGCAACAGGCTCAAGAGCTCCTTCAGAAATACGGCAGCGCTAAAGTTTACAAACGACACTACCAGACCCTCTGCACGTGAACTTTCAAGGACCTCTAAGAAACTGTGCCAAATTCAAAACATCCAACACCTTTCACCTCTGCATTTACACCTCGCCAGACATTCACTTTGATCCCTGTATGTTTCTGCAGTGATCCAAATAATACAAATGAGAGTCAAGTTTCAATCAACTCTACACTTAAACACAATGAAATCTGACTTTGGACTCAATTGTGGTTTCCTACTGGAGGAAAGATCATGAAAAGCCAGCAGTAGTTACTCAGAACTAACACCTGCAAAGTGATTGTTGATAATTTCTAAAGCCTTATGCAGGTTTCGCCCAAAGAGGAGAAACTTTTTTAATCACCCAAAGTGTTACATTCTTAAACACAAGCTACCTTTATAAATGCTTTGCCTGATCATAAACATGTACACTCTTGTTTGAGGGTAGAGATTATGTCTTCCCTTTACTATTTTACCCCTAGCATAGCACTCACTTTAGAGTGTCTAGTATCTAACAGGTACATAATGGAAACTTTCAACTGAATAAGTTGGGAAACTGAAAGAATGCTCATTAATAGCTTAGACTTAAAGGACTCTAAACTGAGCTCATTGATACCAGCACTGGCTGACAACTAAGGCTTGTGATTGGTAGTTGACCTTACTGCGTTAGCAGAACACAGGAATTCAAGAACATCTGGCAGTACAGCAGCACCCCCGTCAGCAACGATTTCACTTTCCACAGTTTGTTACCCCCAGTCAACAGCAGTCCAAAAATATTAAATGGGAAATTCCAGAAAGACAACTCGTAAGTTTTAAACTGTGGCCACTCTGAGTAGCATGATGAAATCTCACGGCGGTCCCACTCCATCCTACCCAGCACATGACTCATCCCTTTGTCCAGCATACCCATGCTGTATATACTACCTGCCCGTTAGTATAGGAAAAACACAGAGCATACATTAAAGGGCTCAGTACTACCCATGGTTTCAGGCCGCTACTGTGGGTCTTGAAACATAACCCCCACAGATAAGGGGAGACTACTATCTATGGAGGGGCTGAATTACACCCATAGTTAGTATTCTCTTGGTTACTCTTCAGGACTGTCCCTTTCTGAGGATGACCATTAACACAGCCCTACACACACTCATATATATACACAAGGCAAAGTTCTTTACAGTTCTACTACACTTGTGCCCCTCCTTTAGCACCACTTTAATAAGCTGTTTCTTATCCCTCCCATGCAATCAGCACACCCCTACTCAACACTCAGTTCCTCAACCCTTCCTCTCAACATTTCTCCTGATATGTCAATAAGCCCGTTGTCAACTGTGGCAAAAATAAACACCTATTTTAATCCAAATTTGTTAAGGATATATGTGTAGGGCTCACAGTCACCAGCATGCTAAAGCACCTCGGTTAAGAACCACTGACCTATGCTGCTTTACCACAAATCTTAACGATAAATATATCTCTTCCAGTATGTGAACATCCCAGTCAAAATCCTAGATCTGCTCCTGTACCTGACTTCTTACAACCCCACATTTTTGGACGAATAGAAAGGATTGGAAACAAAGTCCTGAACCAAGTCTAGGATATCAGACGTTCAATTTATCCAAAAGAAGTCTACTAATTAATAAGTGAATCTGCCATATATAATGGAGTAGCACCAGGAAGTAGAATTAAAACTGATTTCCTAGTAAGGCCCAATAATCAGCGAGGCATATGAAGTAAAGAGACAATTCCGTTTACATAGCTGCTCATTAAAAGCTTCCTACAAAGTGAGACATTTTGTATGCAAGCCAACTTGTGGAAAATGGAGGCAAGAGTTAGGGAACAGACAAGATGCTTCCACGTCACTGACAGCGAACAACCGTCTTCTAAAGCCAGCAATTCAGAGCTTTGAAAGACCAAACCTTCATGCCAGTGGTTAAAAAGAAATCTTTATTTTACAAAATTAAAAACATAAATAATATTTACAAGCATCTTAAATACCAGCTTATAATATTTGACATTTTTTAATCATTTTAAATTGAGTTTTCCATAAGCTTTTAATATGCAAGACTATTCAACCACTTTAGTGAGTTATCAGTTTTCATTTCCACTATTCCAAAGGAGTTTTTGGTTTTTTGAAATTGTCCGTACTGTAGTCATTCCAAAAAAAATACAGTGTACTTTTTAAGTGACTAGTTTAAAAAAAAAAACAAAATCACAGTCCTGAGCTTCCTACCCCAGTTGTGGGATATTACTCCAAGAGAACCCTATAAGCCAAATTCCTTACTGTCCTGATTACATGTAACCACTATAACTTTTAAAAGACTCACATTTCTGGTACTCACCATAATCCATCTCCCTAACTTCTCAGTTTGCTGAAAAGGAAAGGCAGGGAAAACAGAAGAGAGGCAGGAGAATACAGATGACCATCTGAAATCACATTACTGAAAATGTAACAGACTTATGATCCAAAAACCTGCTCTTAGCAATTTCCTTCGGGATCAAATAAATCCAAGGTATTTTATGAAATGAAAACTTAAAATGATTTCAAATGATGCACATGTGACAGCAAATCTCAGTGGCACAATGGAACACAGACCTTAAAGAAAGTGGTTAACTTAATACCCATTCTGGAGTTCCTTGTGAATAAAGGGTAGACAGATTCAGTAGAATTTTGTTTTTAAGGAAAGGTTTCATTATCTGGTCTTCATATTTCAGCACTGAGTAATTCATTTCCATGGAATAATACATAAAGACCAACAAAGTGTGAGGAAAGCAAATGTCCTCGAGAAGGGTCAAAATAAACGAAAAGAAAGGAAGGAAAGGAAAGGCTCAACATCTATAACCCACTTCACAAGACCACCACTTGGTTCCACTTTCCCTTGAAGCCCTCAGCTCAGCTGAGAATCACAGCAAGAAGTCTTCATCCTCAGAGATTAGCAACAAATTTAAAAGAAAAAGAATGACACAGGTAAGAGTTATATACATTTTACTAGTTTGTTTCTGACTTGTCCTGGATTTTAGAAGGTGTCAAATGAGCCATGGATGCTGGTGGCAGGAGGCAACTGGAGAAGAGAGGCTTAGGGATGAGGAATAGGGAAGACGTGTTTACAAATTCAGAGCAAACTCCGTTCTTCTGGATCTAAAATAAAGACATCTTTTGTCTTCAGTAAAACAAAAGTCTTCCTGTCAACGCAGATGGTAGGTACAGTTTGCTCAAAAGAAGCCTTTTCTCTTGGGGAGGAAGATAAGTACACACAGTCAGCCCATGAAGCACCACTGTGGGACAGGCCCACCCTGCAGAGCCTCGCTGCCATCACTGCTGCATGTTGTTGATGATCGCCAGGATGCTCATCTTCTCCTGGGCAGAGTCCACATCCTCATTCTGCTTCTGGGCCACTCCCGTGCCTAGGCCATAGAGCCGCCCACAGTACTTGGCATCATCAATACTGTCCTCAAAAAACAACTGCAGAATAGGACAGAGAACCCCTGGTGAGAATCATGCCGAGAGTCATGCCAAGAATCAGGCCAAGTCGCAACACTACATCGGCACCTCCCAGCTCTCTTAAAGCCTTGAAAACCTAGCCAACTAGAAACTAACTGCATAAAGAAAGGCTCCAAACCTTTCCTACACAGTCTTTTCAGGCTCCTTTCTCTCTACATAGGCTCCCCTTTCTGAACAGACTTCCACTTTCCATGAGTTTTTACTGCCAGGATCCCTGTGCTGCTGTTGCTGTTTAATACAACTGCCTCTATCTCCTCCCTTCTCTTTAACAGGCAGTGCAATGGTGAAGAGCTCGAGCTCTAGACTCAGACTGACTCACTGTGTGATCTTAGAAAAACTACTTCAACGCTCCTTAAGCCACGGTTTCCTATCCATAAAATGGGTAATATAATAATAGGTTGTTAGGAGTGAGAAAATGAACAGGAAGCACATACACAGCAAGGTATCTCACCCTTTGGGGCACTACTGAGCAGAATAACTCTCTGCTGGGGCGTGAGGAAGGTTGTCCAGTGTATTGTAGCACTGTAGGATGTTCAGCAGCATCCCTGGCTAGTAGCACACAACCCTACTCCCACAGGTTATGACAGCCGAAAATGTCTCCAGACATTGCCAAAGGTAGCTCAGAGGGCAAAATTTGGAGCATGATGCTGCCAGCTTTGTTCTTCTTCCTCCAGATTGCTTTGGCTATTTGGAGTCTTTTGTGGTTCCATACAAATTTTAGGATTATTTGTTCTATTTCTGTGAAAAATGCCACTGGAATTTTGATCAGGATTACATTCAATCTGTAGACTACTTTTGGGTAGTATGGACATTTTAACAATATTAATTCTTGCAATCCATGAGCCCGGAATATCTTTCCATTTATTTGTGTCTTCTTCAATTTCTTTCATCAATGTCTTAAGAGTTTTCAGTATACAGGTCTTTCACCTCCTTGGTAAAATTTATTCCAAGGTTATTTTATTCTTTTTGATGCAATTGTAAATGGCATTGTTTTCGTAATTTCTCTTTCTCATAGTTCACTATTAGTGTATAGAAACAACATATTTTTTATATTAATTTTTTATCCTGCAATTTTACTGGATTCCTTTATTAGCTCTAACAGTTTTTTGGTGGAGTCTTTAGAGTTTTCTATATATGTCATCTGCAAATAGTGACAGTTTTCCTCCTTTCTGATTTGGATGCCTTGTATTTCTTTTTCTTGCCTAACTGCTCCAGCTAGGACTTCCAATAACATGTTGAGTAAAAGTGGAGAGAGTGGGCATCCTTGTCTTGTTCCTGAACTTAGAGGAAAAGCTTTTAGCTTTTCACCACTGAATATGATGTTAGCTGTAGGACATTTGATAATTAATAGAACTTAGCATAAAATAAGCGGGTGGTTTCACAAATGTGTTCATATTATAGAAATCAGAAGAAAAGCAAATAATTGCAAGGATGAGAGGTGCCAGGAATACCAAGTACACTTCAGATGACCTCCATTTCAGAATGCTTCTTTGCCTCCCAAATCACATCTATTATACTGAACATATGCATAACAAACCAAAAAACAAAAAAAACCCGCTGCTTTCAAGGTGATCACCAACTTCCAAGAAAAACTATAAATTTTCAACAAACCTCAGCCCAAAAAACCTTTGCCTTACCTCTTTCATCCTGAAGAATGCCATTCCCGTTAGCAGTGAGTCTGAGCCTGCCTGGTGCTGCCTTCCAATTCTCTGCAAATCCAACTGATCAGCAACTTCCTGAAGACCTCCCTGGAGATGTAAGGAAAACAAATATAATATTACAGACCCGGCTTCTCTACTGTAGTCAACTATGTCTATTCTTGAGTTTACTTCTTGTGGTGACAAGGAAGTAGGAACAGGCCATTTACTTAACAGGTCTTCCCCAGCAGTATCCCCTTTTTAGCCCTCCAAATGATACACTGTGTTATATTCCACTTTTCACTCCATTCGTTCTTTTCTGTATCGTTAATTTTGTCAGACCTCCGCCCCTGAAAGTCCTCACTGCTGTAAAACAAGGTTGGGGAAATAGTAAATACCAATCCAATTCTAGATGGCAAACCTCTTCTATCAACAATTTATTAAAGGGAGTTCTTCGACTGTCTAAGGCTAAGAACCCCTCTGAGAGTGTGGCACACGGTAGACCCCATTCCTAACAAATCATACATATACCTCATGTCTCCAACTGTTTCTCGAGGTTCATGGGCCCTCAGAGGAGAACAGAAGGCCTCCTTCGTGCACAGGTTAAAGGCAGTTGCCACACAGACCCGTGTGCCCATCAGCTCTGCATATGCCCTGTCTAGCACATGCTGGCACCTAGCAGGTACTCAAGGACACATGCTGAACAAACCGCAATAAAGCAAAATGACATGGCTGCATTTTTGTCTTGTTGTCGTTACTATTAAGGAAAATATTGTGTACCTTAAGATTTTTGCAACTTTTCATCAGGTATTTCACATCATAAATGGATGGGAAGAAAAGGTTCAGAATGTGAAAGAATTCATGTTCCTCTTCTGGCAAACGAGAATCCGTAAGTAACTTTACCATGTAGCCAAAATCATAGCCACTACGAGGAGAGAATGAGGCAGTAAGGTGAAAGAGCCGGAGTTAACAGGCCCCAGCATTCAACTGCTTTATTTCTCAGAGCTTATGATGCTACCTCATGTTAGGAACTTTCAGTTTTCCAAAGCAGTTTAGCCTGTACTCTGAACCTTCCATTAAATAACCACATAACAGATTAATATGGGAGATATATAAGAGAACCCAAGGGTTTATAAATGTGGGTTTATTCATCAAGAATTCAAATGTACTGAAAGGGATGGAGTCCCCTGGTGGGCTAGTGGTTAGGATTTAACACTTTCACTGCTGTGGCCCAGGATGAATCCCTGGTTGGGGACTGAGATCCCACAAGTCAGGCGGGGTGACCAAAAGAAAAAGAAAAGGTACTGAAAGGTAAAATAACTTCTCCTAAGGGGAATTTGGCTTTTGAGTACCCAGGAAACTCCAGGCCAGCCATTTAAATGACAAGAAAAAGATGACCAAGTTCTTCCATCCTTCCCACCCTCCATCTTTCCACTTGACATATGCCCACTGCAGCCACGATACAGCCTAGTACTGTGTGAAATAAACCAGTATGCGCTCCAAAGTGTTTTCTTAAAAACTGAAATGTGAGCAACTGTTACCATTTCAACTTTATAACTGCTAGTGAGCAACAAAAGAGTTCCAAGAGGACTGCAAAGATAACATAAGAATTCAATTCCTTGCTTCCAAAGGAAGAGAAAAACACTCTTGAGACTGACCTGTGAAATGAAAGCCATTTGACATTGTCACAGAGAACCACCCCTGATGTCATAAGCAGCTCTGCAAAGTGCAATGTGTCAATCCCTTCCTCTTCATGCTTCTGAAACTGCAGTCCTGAGTTAGCAAGGAGATCTATGGAATCCTGGGAGTACATGTCCTCTCTAAAAAGAGAAGGTGTTTACTTCTTAGCTGGTGGTTAAGGTAACAGAAGTAGTGGGCAACAATATTACCATCACCTTATAAATTACAGAATAAGTATTCTTTTTTTTTTTTTTTTACATTTTATTTATTTATTTTTGGCCGTGTTGGGTCTACATTGCTGCATGTGGGCTTTCTCTAGTTGTGGCGAGCGGGGGACACTCTTCGTTGTGGTGCGTGGGCTTCTTATTGCAGTGGCTTCTCGTTGTGGAACACAACGTTCTAGGCTCAGGGGCTTCAGCAGTTGCAGCACACAGGCTTCAGTAGTTGTGGCACGCGAGCTCTGAAGTTGTGGCTCACAGGCTCTAGAGCGCAGGCTCAGTAGTTGTGGCGCACGGGCTTAGTTGCTCCGCAGCATGTGGGATCTTCCTGGACCAGGGCTCAAACCCATGTCCCCTGCGTTAGCAGGTGGATTCTTAACCTCTGCACCACCAGGGAAGTCCCTAGAGTAAGTATTCTTGAAATACTTTCATAATTTAAGAATAAATCAATTCATTCCTTCCAGTATTCTAGCAAACACACAAAGTAATCTTACCTGTGACAGAAAGAAAAATGGGATTGTTCCCCCACAAAATAAGTGTCTTAATTATGAAAGATTCACATTTTCTCATTATTTAATGAAAAGCAGGACTTCCCTGGTGGTGCAGTGGTTAAGAATGTGATCTTTTGTGTCTGGCTTCTTTCCCTTAGCATAATGTTTTCAAAACTCATCCATGTACAGCATATGTCAGTACTTTATCTCTCTGTACTGTGCAGTAACATTCCATGGCATGGGTATACCACATATAGCCATTTCTCAGATCATAGACATTTGGACTGTTTCCAATTTGGGGACTTTATGAATAATGCTGCTATGAACACTCATATACAAGTTTTTACATGGATGTATGTCTTCATTTCTCTTGGGTGGAACTGCTGGGTCATACGGTAACTCTATTTTTAACCTTTTGAGAAACTGCCTGTTTTCCAAAGAGGCTGCATCATTTTATATTCCCAACAGCGATATATGAGAGTTCTTTTTTTTTTTTTTTTTTTTTGGTGGTATGCGGGCCTCTCACTGTTGTGGCCTCTCCCATTGCGGAGCGCAGGCTCAGCGGCCATGGCTCACGGGCCCAGCCACTCCGCGGCATGTGGGATCTTCCCGGACCGGAGCACGAACCCATGTCCCCTGCATCGGCAGGCGGATTCTCAACCACTGCGCCACCAGGGAAGCCCTATGAGAGTTCTAATTTCTCCACACCCTCACCAACATTTGTTATTATGTCTTTTCGATCACAGCCACCTAGTGGGTATGAAGTAGCATCTCATGGTTTTGGTTTGCATTTCCCTAATGACTAATGGTGGTGACCATCTTTTCATAAGCTTATTAGCTATTTCTAAATCTTCTTTGGAGAAATGTCTATTAAGATCTTGTGCCCATTTTTTAAATTTATTTATTTATTTATTTATTTATTTATTTATGGCTGTGTTTGGTCTTCGTTGCTGTGCATGGGCTTTTCTCTGGTTGCGGCAAGCAGGGGCTACTCTTCGTAGCAGTGTGCGGGCTTCTCACTACAGTGGCTTCTCCTTGCGGAGCACAGGCTCTAGGCAGACGAGCTTCAGTAGTTGTGGCTCGTGGGCTCAGTAGCTATGGCTCACAGGCTCTAGAGCACAGGCTCAGTAGTTGTGGTGCACGGGCTTAGTTGTTCTGTGGCATGGGAAATCTTCCCGGACCAGGGCTCAAGCCAGTGTCCCCTGCACTGGCAGGCGGATTCTTAACCACTGCACCACCAGGGATGTCCTTGTGCCCATTTTTAATTAGCCTGTCTTTTTATTGTTGACTTGTAAGAGTTCTCTAAGAGGGACTTTACTTTTTGAGACTTTTTGAGATTCCTTACTCCATCTTCTGCTTGACTACTCTCTCCAACCCCTACTTGGGTTTGGTGGAAACAAAACTTAAAATTAATAAGATCAGTTAGAAATCAGTCTGTACAAATGTAGCAAATCTAAGAATAACATTGAGAAGTGTCGCAGACACTTACGTAAGGTTGAATTTGAAGTTGAACTGCCAAGTGTTGATTCCAGAAGGATATTCTCCCTTCTCATTTGTGAATGTAAGGCCCAGCTGGATAATTTTTAAAAGGTCAACATTGCACCGTAAAAGCTGATACTGGTAATCTATGGAACTACGAAATTCACCAATGGGTCGCACCACAACACCTGGAAATTCTGTGTCCTAGAAAAGGAAAAAGTCTCTCATCGTAAGGTTTCACAAAACACTGAATGCTGACTTGACCATTCATAAATAAAAGTTTTACCTCAATTTATAAAAGTTATGTGAGAAGCCCCAAGCTCAGGCACAAAAATTCACCTTAAAATACTGATTTCATTGATCTATACAGAAGGAGCACTAGAAACATTAAGCTTTACACAACAACTTGGAGATCCTAAGCAGCATGTGAATAGAAGTAGTTGACTAACTCTAGGTCTATTAAGAACATTCTAGGTTCGGGAATTCCCTGGTGGTCCAGTGGTTCGATCCCTGGTCGGGGAACTAAGATCCCACAAGCCACGCAGCACGCCCCCCACCCCACCAAAAAAAAATAACATTCTAGGTTCATATACAGTTAATTAGGAACAGCCTAGGTTGAGAACAAAACACTATATAAATAAAAATGCAAATACAGGAAAGTGAAACAGCCATTCAACAAAAGTAATAAATAGCCACATTTGGCTTAAAGTAAAAAGCCTGGATCAGAGAGAGTTCTGAATACCAGGCTAAAGACATAATTCTACACCCTCCACAGCAGGAGTTGCAAACTCCAGGCAGCTAATATAACAGAGTAAAGTGTGCAGGGTATTAAAATGGTTATGAGTAACGGGGACTGGAGCAAACTAAAGGGTACATGCCTCCCCTAAAACAGGCTCTTGACATCACTATGATACGTGTCTCCCTCCAGCCACTCAGTGTCAGGCAGGAATATAGACCCTGTAATGCCAGATCTGTCCATTTCTTCCAGAGATACCAGAAATCTGGAATTTAAGTAAGGTCTCTTCATTTTTAAATGTTGGCAACTACTTTTTAAAAACTGCTTTAACACTGTCAAATTCACCATACCTATGGAACAGATGTGCCCTATGGACTGAGACAACTTCTGCTTAAAGACCTGCAAACAAAAGTAACATCATAAACACTAGATACTAGAGATTACATCCTTTTCAGACACACAGGCTACCTTGACGTTTCATAAAAGCAACATAACTTTCCATCATGTTTAATTTACCATGGCTTTCGTGTAATCATTTCTTTCAAAAATCTCACATTAAATATTCCCTAAGTCCATACCACAAGGTGAGTCAAACAGAGTAGAGCTCTTTACCATGGCAATATAACTGTAACTGAGCACGATTTCTCGGATCTTCCTCATCTCTTCTTCTAGATTGCTGGCCCAGACTTCACAGATGACCTGGCTGTTCTCCACAAGTGCCGCAGGCATCCTGAAGAAACTTGAAATCGCTTTCAGCTGACTATGTTAGAGGGCAAGTCAATGGTTGATCTGATCTACATTCAAAAACATGTTTTGAAATCACATTAATTTACATACTGGCATTAAGACATTAACAAAGACATCAAAACAGTATTTTACCATCACTTCATCAGCTTAAGCTAAAACATTAGGACTATTATATATATATACATATATATGTGTATACTTTTTTTGTGTGTGTGTGGTACGCGGGCCTCTCACTGTTGTGGCCTCTTACGTTGTGGAGCACAGGCTCAGTGGCCATGGCTCACGGGCTCAGCCGCTCCGCGGCACGTGGGATCTTCCCGGACCCGGGCACGAACCCATGTCCCCTGCATCGGCAGGCGGATTCTCAACCACTGCGCCACCAGGGTAGCTCCAGGACTATTATATTTATTACCCATTTTATATGATGAGGGAACCTGCCTTTGTCAAAACAGACACACAGGGCTTCCCTGGTGGCGCAATGGTTGAGAATCCGCCTGCCGATGCAGGAGACACGGGTTCGTGCCCAGGTCCGGGAGGATCCCACGTGCCGCGGAGCGGCTGGGCCCGTGAGCCATGGCCGCTGAGCCTGCGCGTCGGGAGCCTGTGCTCCGCAACGGGAGAGGCCACAGCGGTGAAAGGCCCACGTACCACAAAAAAAAAAAAAAAAAAAGACACACACACACACACACACACACACACGAGAGGCCACAGCGGTGAGAGGCCTGCGTACCACAACAAAACAAAACACACACACACACACACACACACACACTCCCTCCCTCAGTTCTTTAACCTGAAGAAAATAAAATTACTTAAGAAACATGAAGAAACTTTTGCCCGAGCTGCCCTTTAGTACAGAAATGAAACCACTGCCCTAAACCAGTTTTTGAGCCCTCTCCAGACGACCTAAAGACTAAAATAGTCCCCTGTTAACACAAATACGCCCTTACCATGACTTTCACATCACTTTGCACAGGGACCAAATCATGGAAACATATCTAAAGGAGTCACTTTAGCCAGTTTAAATGTACTGGGATCTCCGAAAGCCTTAAAGAATGTGGACCTGAACTCTCACACTGAAGTCCTAACACCGTATGATGAATATAGACATGCGACTTGCCCCTCCACTCCCCCAAAGAAGGAAATTCTTTTTCCCGACAATCCACAAGTCAAATACAACTAGAGGCAAATAGATCATGAAGTGAGAGATTTAACTTGTAAAAACCAATCCCAAGTTGAACAACCACAATGAAAATCAGAATTTATTAATGTCTGCTTTTCAACATACAATATCATAAAGAAACTAAGTATCAATTCAACAATAAAAATAGAGAAGACAGCAGGTGTAAATAATTCAACCAGAAGCAGAATGATTTATAGTGTATATTCTGGGAGGAAACTGGGGAGGCAACAGTATTCTACACGATAAAACTCAACATGGTTCAGCCTCAGAGTAATGCTGTTATTATAGCAATGATACACTTAGCTATAAAAAGACGAAAAGGAGCTACCATAAGGGGATTTACTTAAAACGCAAACCCACGCACAGATCCTCAACACAGTGTAAGAGTGGGCTCCAGCACATATATTTAAGGGACAATTCCTAGAAAGAGTAAAACGAACCTTTGCTTTCTACTTTCAAGATAGGCAAATACAACAATAAGAATCTGGATCAAAACAAAATTGGCATTGTCAAGTGTCATCATCTCTCTGAGACACTTCTGAGAAAACAATCTATTGGTTTGTCACCAACCCTTGAAGATTCCATTTATTCAAGTTATTCTACACTTTTACAGATGCTTCTCTGAAATTATAGTAGACTTACTGTAATTACTCTGAAACTTAAGTAGACTGTGGTAGCTTCCTAACAAATACGGGTGAACACTTCTTAAAGGCAGAATCCATTTCTTCTCATTTTTGTTCTATACACAATGGGCATGAATTAAAGGCATGCAGATGAAGAAATCAAGAACATCAGAAAATGGCAGAAGTTCCGACTGAGCATGGAGTAAATTCCACTATCTGACCATAATTAAGAAAATGTTGGGGGAATTCCCTGGCGGCCCAGTGGTTGGAACTCAGCGCTCTCACTGCTGGGGAGGCTCCAGGTTCAATCCCTGGTCGAGGAACTAAGATCCCACAAGCCACACAGCAAGGCCAAAAAGACAAAAAAGAAAACGTTGGGGCTCAGAACTTTAAATTCTAAACCATGCTTAAGGTTTTCCCCTGCAAAAGGGCACCAAACCATTTCTATGTCCATGAACGTTAAATCAGTACCGCTTCGCTTCCTTATTTCCCTAACTGAAACAATGCACTCCCTTTTTGGTGTCACTTTAAACACAACCATAAACTACTTTAGGGGAAGTGGGTATCACTAATTGAAACATTTCCATAAAAGCAAAAGCAACTAAAGGGACTCAAGCAAAAAACGTCTTTGGCCTCCAAGCAGCAAAGTGCAGACTTAAAAAGAGGGCAATTAGATATTTACATTAAACCCTTAGAACAAGGATCCCCAGCTAAGAAGCTCTTAAGGTTTTATCAAAAGAACTCAGGAAACAATATGAAGAGGCTCCCTCTCATCAAATAAAATATGATATGAACATCATTATGGATAATTACTACGATGCATCACGACTTTTCAGATAGAGATTTAAATCCAGGAGTTCATAATGAACTAAGAAAATAAATTTACTTGGCCACCACTGGAGAATGCTAATGAATGGATTTATTTTTTAAAATATGTATCTTGTCTTTCCTATATAAACTGTAACCCCAAGCAACCAAATAGTTGAAGGAAAGTTTCTCTTTATAAAAGTTGTATAAATAAAAATAAATAGGGAATGACAGACTATCACCGTTTTGTAACCCCTAATGAATTTAGAGATCTGGGCAATAATCATAATGGCATTTATACGGAATTTCCAGAAAAGGCAACTCTATAAAGGCAGAAGACTACACGGTGGGATGGGACTGAGAGTTATATAAATGGGAATGAGGTATCTTACTGAGGTGACAGAAATGTTCCCAAACTCCATTAAAATGATTATTGCACAACTCACTAAATTTACTAAAAATCACTGAGTTTTACAAGAAAATGGGTGAGTTTTATAGTATGTAAACTATATCTCAGTAAAGTTGTTAAAATAATCACTAGGGCTGTAATCATCACAAAAAGAGACCATCAGGTATTATGTGCCTCAAAACAACACATCACCACTATGAAATAGTCTTGACCAAAAAAAAAGTCTAACTTGAATCTGACCAAGCCTCTAGATTTAACCACCAATGTACAGAAAACACAAAGAAACACATTAAAAGACATCAGAGCAATGCAATCCGCAAAATCCAGAAACTTCTATGGGAAACTAGAGAACCCAGCTTCTTCAACAAATAAATTACAAGAAATAAAAGTAAAAGACTCTCAGGCAACCTATCAGTCAATCAAAACATACAGACCTAAATTAAACCCTGCTCTAAACAAGTGATAGAAAAAAAAACAAAAAAAACTATAACATGTTTGAAACAAGTAGAAGTCTGAACAATGCCTGATTTGGGTTTTTTGTTTCAGGGTTTTGTTTATTTTGCTTTTTCTTTCTTTCTGGTGTTATACTGTGGTTAAAAAAAGAGTTCTTTTTTTTTTTTTTTTAAAGAGTTTTTTTAAAAAAGAGTTCTTACCTTTTAGAGATAATGAAAAATAGTTATAAGTGATACAATATGAAATGTGGGGTTTACTTCAAAATAACAGTGAAGAAAACTCACAGTAACTTTGTACAGTACTATCTTTCTCTACATTTTACAGATAAGAAAACTGAAATGCAGAGACATTAATTTTAAAAGGTAGTGTCCATGGCTTCCATTTCCAAGAAAATTCTTTTTACAATATAGGGGTTGGGGATTAAGAGGTACAAACTATTATGTAAAAAATAAGCTACAAGGATATATTGTTCAACACAGGGAATATAGCCAATATTTTATAGTAACGGTAAATGGAGTATAACGTTTAAAAATTGTGAATCACTATGTTGTACATCTGTAACTTATATAACACTGTACATCAACTATAATTTAAAAATTTTTTGGATTATTTTTAAAAGCTAACCATTGTTATACATATCTGACAAACAAGGAAGTCAAAATCAGACCAGTGGCAAAACATTTAAGACGAATCTTCCACCAAACCCTTACCTAGGAAAACTTGCAAGCCCCAAATGTAGTGCCACACAAACACTGAAAAGGAATCACATTGAACACATTTGACTTAGCATAAATTACTGGATATGCTAGCCAAAAAAGAAATAATAATAATACTAGCAATTCTGCCTGCCACTTTCCACTCAGTGAGCACATGCTCCAGTATGAGCCTAAAATGGGCATCACAAACATACCATTCCCCTTGATTATTAGTCTTCCTCCTTCTAAACCTCTGAGCCAGCACTGCACAGTGCACCTCCCAGTGCAGAATGACTCTATGCCATTCACTTATGTTTATTTGTGCAACACGGCCCCTAAAGGTAAACCTAATTACTCTACCGGGGTTACAACCAAATTAATAGTAACAAGCTTCAAAACAGAAGGAAAAACGACTGTGCTGGATTTACTGAGAAACACTATGGCCACCTCCAACTCCGCACCTTCCTAAGGAAATTTTAAGGATAATATTGGTTGCATGCACTGCTTGCCTTGCAGGCTGACTTTAAAACTTGACTGCCACATGAGCTACTCTACATGAAAGCAAAATACAAGCCCTGATACCTGCTGTTTTCCAGTACTAGACTGTATAAGAAGGTCACCCAGGAGTTACTGAGGTCTCTGCCCTGCGCCCATCTGTAGAACAAACTGTGCAGTTCGCCCCCAAATGATCTAGAGTGTAAACTTCTCCAAAGCAAAGCTCCTTACTAACCCAGGAAGGCTCTGAAGAGCAAGTAAATGATAAAGGCAACCGAAAGCTTTCTCTGCAGGCGATCCAGAGTGCCAGACCTTGCTGGAGAAAAGCATGTTTTGGTTTTTCTGATTGTGTTTTGTTTAAGGCTAAGAGTGCAAAGAAACAATAAACATCACTTCCCCATTCTAGACGACCGGACAAAGGCTTTGCCGCGCATGGGTAAGATGGAAAAGGAAGTAGCAGCACTTCAGAAGAAATGGCAGCCGCTTGGAAGAGGGTTCTTTCTACCCACTGCCGCGGGGGCCACAGTCCTCAGTCCCCGCCAAACACAGTATCCCAAGACACCACCCTCGACCGAACCGCAGTTCAACCAGTTCTTCAAACCACCCATGTGGCCCAGGTCTGTGAGCTGGCTCCTCCAGAGCCAAGAGCTCGGGTTCATAAAGCCACCGAATAGCAAGAAAAAGTTGCGGGGACGCAAGAACCAAGAAGGGGTAAGCCCGCAAGGTTCCCAAGTCAGGTCCTCTTACTCATACCGTCTCTCGTCATCCTTCTCTTCCTGTTCAGGATCACTCTCCCTCTTCAAACCACCCTCATCCCTCTCCCCCTCCTAACTCCCTTTCTTCTCTTTTATTTTTGTAAGACGAAGATTTTTAAATTGCATGCCTTAGGGCCAGAGAGACCTAAGTTCGAAGCCAGGACATGGACGAGCTGTGTGGCTTTGCATAAGTTACTTCAGCTCTCTCGTGCCTCAGTTTTCCCTTCTTGTAAAATGGGTCGTCTAATGGTGGTGCACACCTCGGAGGACTGCTGTAGGGGGTAACAGAATGAAGCATATAAGGTGCCGACACATATCACTAGAATATTAACATCGTGTGGTAGTGGTGGTTATTATGACTACTATTCGATGGACCTCTTTCTCTTTTCACACACCCTGTCCCTCTCGCACGCTCCCACTCCCCTTCCTCCCGCAGGCCCCCGATGGCCCCCCACACTCTCATCTCACGCTCCTTTCTGATAAGCGGGAGCCCGCTTACCCTGACCGGCAGGGCCCGCGAAGCGCGGGCAGACGAGCTGGCGGACAGACTACCCGGGAGCGGCGTGACCCGGTGTTCTCCGCCCGCTGCCCCGGATCGGCTCCTAGAACCGAGCGGCCCAGTGAGATGAGCGCCCTCATGCCCAGAGCGACCTTACGCACAGCCCTCCAAACAACCTGACCGCACCGCTCTACCCACTCGATCCTCCCGACTCGCCTGCACCCTTCGCGTCACTCCAGGCGGGCGCGCGCCTGACGCTGCCTGCCCCTCCCCTTCTGCGCGCCTCGGCGACTCGGTGCGTGTTCGCCCAACCTGTGAGCTCGCGGGAGCCGCGCGCAGGCACAAAACCAAGAGGGCGCCGCGAAAACGGCGGGGCGGGGCGACCTCAGACGACGCAAGTGAAATACGGCCCCCTACGGCCTTCGCTGGGTTAGTTTCGCTGGTTCAATTCACCAGGATCACTGCTCCTCCATTTAGGTTCTACTATTGTGCGCTCAGAGGGGGCGTGGTATAGAACGAGCTCCCCCGTGGTGGGCGTGGCCTAGCTAGACCAAAGGCCGAGTAAAGGGCGTGGCCCGTCAGACCAAATCCTCCAAATTACAACCTTCCCGTCTACCTTCTTTGAAGGGCCATTAAAATCGGCGGGAGCTGAGCTGGGAGGAGGTTCGCTGGGGGAGATCCTGACCGCTTCTTTCTGTACTAATGCGGCCCCCTGGACCCTTCACTTACAAAACCTCTACCATACGGCTTCCTTTCTGGCAAACAGTGGGTTGGGGGTGGGGCAGCACCCCGACACCAATTCTGGGTAACGTCAGCCAAGGCCCGCCTCCCCCCTCCGAGCCTCGGGGAGCTGAGCGAGCAGCGTTACCATAGCAACCAGCCCGCTAGGGTCCGCTCGAGTTACAAAGAAGATGCAGCCTAGGTTGGGGAGACGCAGGGCGAGCGTTGGCGCCCTGCCTCTTCCCGAGAAGGTCCGAGACCTGGCGGACGCTAAGCGAGCTCGCCAGATCTTCGTTGCGAGACCAGTGGGGTACAGGCCTAGCTTAGGAGGTTCCTTCAAAGCTCCCACCGGCCCTACTATTCTCTGTGAATACTGTTTGGAAAGAGAGCTCTTTGCCAACGCCTGTCCTTAGCAGCGTTTGTTCTCCAGTGGTGGGAGAGAAGACAAAGCACTGACTTCCCGCACACAGCTATCAGTTCCGGGCCGCCCTCCTAGTCAGTCGCAAGACCTCCACCCTGTCCCTACGAGAAGGTGCGGACTCCCCAGAGAATGGCTGTGGTCATACTTCTGATGCCTTCCCTCGAAGGGGGCTGTTAAGTGGATAGCAAATTCACCCCCAAGTCCCTGCACCTTCCTACCTTTAACCATTTCCCCCTAAAGAGGCTCTCCAAAATCCTACCTCCAGTTCCGAGACTGGAGGCAGGGCAAGTCTTCAGCGGCAAATTCCAACCTGGATTCCCAAAAGCTAGTCTCCAGGGACGTGAACCGACCCCCCCCACCCCCACCCCGCATCAAATGCATTTTCTGAACACTCCTCCCCTTCTCCCCTTCACATGAGTGTCTGTCTCTTTATCTGTAACATACGGCTATGAATAACTATCTCAGCAGATGTTTGCGTTAATAAATGGAAAAACCACCCCACACTGTAGAAGATATATAAGTGTATTCAATAAATAATTGTTTCTGGCCTGTCTCAGTTTGTTATCGCCAAGATATTCAGTGTTTGTTAGCTCTGCTGCAGACTTAGCACTCTTGTCATTCTGTTCAGCAATACTGTGATGGAGAAAGCAGGTAAGCCGCTCCCTTCCCCCTGTCCTGTGAGTTTCTAATATCCTATAATCCACTCTGTAATTAGATTCAGGAGAGCGTAGGCCTATCAGCAGCTAGTCACAGGAAGAGCAGCCTGTTTTTTCCTGCAGCACTGGGCCTGTTGTGCACTGAAACAATCAAGCAGAAAACAATGCCCCCTCACCCAGAACTGATTGTTCATTTCTCAGGTTACTGAAAACAAGGGTAACACAAATACAATGATGGCTTGTGTTTCCAGAGACCTTGGAGTGTTTGTTGCAAACAATGGATTTTATGCTGTTCTTATTGCTTTACAACAAAGTGAATCAGATAAAATCTAAAATAAATATTTGGGTTTGAAATAGTTTGAACATGGAGAAAAAGGTAAATGCCTCCAGGCATATAGTACTGCTATATGAGCCCCAATATCAAAAAAACCTTTATAGAGTGCTGACACACCTAGATGCCTGTCAGCTGATTAATTCCATTCCATTACAGTACCCACTGCCCCAAGCTTAGACAAGGTCTGTCACTTTGTATAATGTTGTTTTTTTATCAGATAACATATATATATCTTTACATTCAACTGAAGATGCATCCAGCTGTCTGGTTTCCTTGGTATAGTTGGATAAATTTCCTGCTTTTGAAGTGTGTTGTCCCTGCTTTTCCTACATAATAGAAAAACCTTCTGACTCTTGACAATTATCAGCAGAGCTTCAAACTTCCCCTAAGTGTAAAGCAAAGATCATGTTTCATGACTAAGCATTTGAGTATTATTTTGATCTTTTTATTACAACCTGAAAAACCTTCTGATCTCTGATTAGATCAGAGATCAGAGTTCATTTTTTAAAATCCAGAAATAGCTATCATTTTATTTGTATCTCATTTGATTTTCCTTCTCCCTTGGAGTCTACTAAACTAACAACATTTCAAAATCTACCAATAGTAATCATAAGACTTATTTCCACAGCTGAGAGGGTCCATCAAGGTGTCCTAACTAATACATTCCCCTAATTTCACATTAATTAAATAATTTTAGGTTACCCAGCTCCCAAAGATAGGACCAGGATTTGAGTCTTCTGATTTCCAGTCCAGTATGGGATTGGGTGTTCATCCAACCAGTTTTGTTTATGGTCCATTTGCTATGGGCAGGGCTGCATATTGGCACTGAAGGATGCACTGGTGAATGAAACTGATATGGTTCCTGGCCTGGTGGAGCTTAACATTTGGTGGCAGGGACTGACAATAAAACAAGTAAGCAAGCATTCAAGTAAGAAATAAAAGGATAATAAAAATTTTGATAGCCATCATGAAGGAAACTAATGAGGTAAAAGTCATGGAGAATAATTGGATTGGGGGAAGATATAGGCAATTACTTAAAGAAGACCTCTCTGAGAAGGTGGCATTTGGGCAGAGATGAGTAGGACAAGAAGCATGAAATGAGAGAGAGGGAGAGAGACATGAGCAGTAAAAGGATTAGAAATGAGTTTTCTGTGTTGGAGGTAGTGAAAGGCCAGGGCAGCCAAGAGGTGGAGCAAAGGCAGAGTGGCTCCACAGGAAATCAGAGGCCCAGTGAGCCTAAAGCCTGGGAGGTTTTAAACTGCACTCTGTTCAAAGTGCATGTATATGTATAGCTGATTCACGTTGTTATAAAGCAGAAACTAACACACCATAGTAAAGCAATTATATTCCAATAGAGATGTTAAAAGAAAAAAAAAAGTGCATCAGGAAACCCAGAAGGATTTTACTTACAGGAATGACCTGATCCAATCTGTTTGTTTTTTGTTTTGTTTTTTGGGGTTTTTTTGGCCACACAGCATGTGGGATCTTAATTCCCCAACCAGGGATTGAACCCATCCGTGGCCCCTGCATTGGAAGCACTGAGTCTTAACCACTGGACTGCCAGGGAAGTCCCCCGATCTATGTTTTTAAAGATTACCTTAAAAAAATAAATAAATAGGGACTTCCCTGGTGGCGCAGTGGTTGAGAATCTGCCTGCCAATGCAGGGGACACAGGCTCGATCCCTGGTCCAGAAAGATCCCACATGCTGTGGAGCAACTAAGCCTGTGCACCACTACTACTGAGCCCATGTGCCACAACTAGTGAAGCCCGCACGCCTAGAGCCCAGGCTCTGCAACAAAAGAAGCCACCGCAACAAGGAGCCCACGCACCACAGCAAAGAGTAGCCCCCACTCACCGCAACTAGAGAAAGCCTGCGTGCAGCAACGAAGACCCAACACAGCCAAAAATAAAATAAATAAATTTATATATATTAAAAAAAGAACCAGAGGCAGAGTAGTGGTCAAGACAAGGAAGGAAATTCTGGGTGGGAGGATTAGTATAAGCAATTACTTGGAGGTAGGCATGACAGAAAAAGAGAAAAAATTTTTCTGTACATAGCGATCAATAAATATTTGCACATGACAGTGATGCTTAGAGCATAGGAAAATAGGAAGTAGTGAGGAATAATGTTATATGAGAGGAGCTAGATTAAGGCGGGCCTTGGAAGTGAGGTAGCAAAGGTTTGATCAGTGCACAAGGCAGACTTGGATGGCCAGGAATATATACATTATACAAATATCTGGAATATTGAAAAAATATTGGTACCTCTAAAAGGAGGGATGATGAAAAACAGGAACAAGTTGTACAAAATAAAATTTGTAACATTGAATGTTTACTGAGCTTTGTGCTGTGCAAGGACTTAGTCAGGGAAAGATGACTAAGATATGGTCCTTTATTGGCCAAATAAAGTATGACACATCTAGACAACGGGACAGCACTCAGCCTTAAAAAGAACATTGTAGCTCTTAAAGGTACTATATGAAACAATCTCCATATGTGCGTGCTAAGTGAAAAAAGCAAGGAGCATAACAAGCGTATATGGTAAGCTGTTTCTAAAGATGGGGAGATATATATGTTTGTTTACAGAGACAAACTCTGGATGGATATACAAAACACTCGTGCCAGGGGTTGCCTCTTGGGAGAAGTAGAGGACTGGGAAGGAGTAAAAAAAGACTTGCTTTTTACTGTACACTCTTTGGACCCTTTTGTTTTTTATATTAGACATACCTATTACCTATTCAAAAATAATTTTTAGAAATTTAAAAATAAAAGCTCACTTCTTTTTCAAAGGTCTCACCTTTTTACATCACGGGTCATCCTGTATTCTAATTTCACCTGTTCCAAAGTGTAAACTTCACCTCTCCAGGGGTTCCTTTCCTGCATCTAGACTGAATAGTAGTAGCTGATACATCTCTCCTCCGTTGGCTGCCCTCAGCAGCAACAGAAGCAATCAAAAATGAGAAAATGGGCTTCCCTGGTGGCGCAGTGGTTGAGAGTCCGCCTGCCGATGCAGGGGACACGGGTTCGTGCCCCGATCCACGAAGATCCCACATGCTGCGGAGCGGCTGGGCCCGTGAGCCATGGCGGCTGAGCCTGCGCGTCCGGAGCCTGTGCTCCGCAACGGGAGAGGCCACAACAGTGAAAGGCCCGCGTACCGCAAAAAGAAAAAAAAAAGAGAGAGAAAATGAGGCCCTGTGGTCCATGTCACCTTTTTATCCACTTGAACTGCCCATCTTCTGCCTTCAACATGATCGGACACCCATGCCTCTTATCGAAACTGCCTCCTAGGGGACAGCGACATTTTCTTAAGTTGAGGGAGATGTGGGAAGTTTTTAAAAAGAAGAAAAACAAGCCCAGAGGTCAGCCAAATGTGCTTTTTCCAGCTCTGGCTTGAACTGCGCATTTCCTCTCAGCTTTCAGATGTCCTTTGGCAAGAAGGGCGCTTTTGTCTCTCGTCAAAACAGACCCAAATTCTTTCTCCCGTCACGTGCCTGGCCGGAGCCAGTCGGCTGCTCTGTAACATGATCACCTTGGCCAGCCTCCCAGCCAGCAGAGTAATAACAGGGTGAGGCGGCAGCACAGCGATAGCAGCTGCCGACGTCGGGGCTGAAGGAAGAGAAAGCGGTCTTGAGCTGTGCCAGGACCTTGGAGGAGCTGGGAAACAGCCCACTGCAGAGGTGAGCGGGAGCTGCTGGGCAGGGAAGCTGGTCGCCAAGGTCAGGATGCGTCCAAGTTCACTTAAAGAAAGGCAAAGCATACCCTTCTCACCTCTGCCACCTCTCTGTCCTCTCTACTTACTGGGCAGGTGAGATCTGCCTCTGAACAATGTCCTGGGATGTTTTCTTAGTACACAGAGTCCCTTCCTGTCTCACTAATGTCTGCCGTCCTCTGCCCATGTTTGTACAAGCTACCTCCTCCGTAGTCTTGTTTTTCTAGCAGTTGACAGGTAATTCTGTCACACGGACTCGCTTTGGCTTCAAAACCACATGAAAGAGAAAATCCCAAATCAGAACTCGAAAATCCTACTGGAAAAACACTGCCAGGAAGCAACTGGGGTTGAATTGCTTCTCCTCTCTAACCTGCCAGGGTCACCTGGAAGAGGGATGGGGCCAATTACAACAGTCTTAAAATTGCAAAGGCCCCACACGTCGATGTGGGGACTAGAAGGTGGAAAACCATGTCATAGCTGTTTTGATCGACATACTGGGATTTATCAACAGATGCTCTACTTTCAGACTTGCTGATGTCCTGGTAGTAGCTCAGGAAGGATTCCCAGAGAGGTTACCGAGGGAGACGAATACAGTGTGTGTAGATGGGTGTGAACAATGGGCCACTGGTTTTCAGGATGCTATACTGGTCTTTTGGGGCATAAGGCAAGCAAGACAAGACAGAGACTTGTAGGGTGCTTCAGTTTCATATGCAATTCCAACTAACTTTCTCTGGTTGGGATATAAAGAATCAATTCAATTTGGTAAAACAAATGCTCTGAGCATTAGCTTCTGACCTTAGAAAGGTAAGTGTGTAGTATAGGAAAAGGTGCTGAAATGTTCAAGAGCAAATGTTGGACACATTCTGAGGGCAAAAAATAAGGCTTTTAATTCTTTTCCCCTTCTTTCATTTATTCAACAAATATTTCCTGAGTATCTGCTACATGCCAGGTTTGTGTTTGGTACTGTGAATCTTATAGTAAACAAAATAGGCAGGCTTTCAGCCTCACGGGCATGCAGTCAAGTGGTGCAGTAAATCATAAAGGGTATAAGTACCCAAGGCAAAAGCAGTGAAGGGAGCATTGCTAAAACTGTCCAAAGGGAGTAATTTTTGTCTCAAAATTCACCCTTTTCCTTCATGCATTTTACCTTCTTGAATGAATATCTTTCCCTTCTGTAAAAGTCTCACGTACGTACAGACCTTGGTCATAGCAGCTCCTCGAAACCCTCTTCATCAGAGGCTTTAAGCTAGAGGCAGACTGTTCAGCTTTTCCCAAGAATACAAACAGCCTGAGAACAGAGGCTGAAGTAATGGGAGTTTCAGTCCTCGGGAGAGTAGTCCTCTCCCGTATGAAATAGAATTTATGCTATTCTGAAAACACATGTGGCACCAGGCAAAGTATTAGGAAGCCTGGATTTTGCCAGAAACTGTGTGGAGTTTGGAACAAGTCAGTTCTGCTATCTAAGCCTATCTCTTTAGCTCTAAAAATGGAAGGGGTAGGGCTTCCCTGGTGGCGCAGTGGTTGAGAGTCCGCCTGCCGATGCAGGGGACACGGGTTCGTGCCCCGGTCCGGGAAGATCCCACATGCCGCGGAGCAGCTGGGCCCGTGAGCCATGCCGGCTGAGCCTGTGCGTCTGGAGCCTGTGCTCCGCAACGGGAGAGGCCACAACCGTGAGAGGCCCGCATACCGCAAAAAAAAAAAAAAAAAAAAAATGGAAGGGGTAGTAGACCAGATGGTCCATCAGGTCTTTTTTTTTTTTTTTTTTCCCCTAATAATTTCATGAGATATTTACAAAGAAACCATGCACATTCACATAAAGATAATATATCTTGTACCTGTAAAATGGGAACCTTCATCAACCATGCAGAATATCCAGGAAGCTAGAATCTGAAAGAATCAGGCTGCAGACAAATAAAAATAAAAATTATACTGTCTACTTCTCCCACCCTCATCCCATTCCCCTGCCTTGTCTTCACATTTTTTTAGGTTGTGAACATGCACTGTAGCCTGACTGTGCCATTTACCTAGATTGGGGATTCTGCAATAAATCATTGCTTTCAAAACAGTAAGAATCATCTTCTTTCAAAACAACCACACTAAAAAGTATCTAATTTGGATAATCTTATAATATCTATCGAAATCCCTTTAAGGGAGAATCAATTCATTGTTATTATTAGAATATTTACTTTTAGTGCATTTAATTTCTTTCTCTCTCTGAATGCATTCTCATCATGAAATGTTATTTCATATCCTCCTCCTACATACTTTCTCACTTGGAAAATCAAAGTTATATAGTATTACATTATTAAATAGGACAAAGAAGCATCTCTTATTCATGTTTATATCCTCTGTAGCTAGCATTGCATCTGGCACACAATAAATATTCCTTGAAAGAATGATTATTATCTTAGAAAAACCATGGTCTATTTTTACCTTTTGTATTAAAACACACACACACACACACACACACACACACAATATCTAATCCATTATTTGTGGCTGATAGAGGCTGATCTCATTCCTTTGTGTCCTTTTACAATCCAAATGCCCACCCTGCATTCACTGACATCAGCACTTTCTATACCTTTCGTAGACTTAATCGGTATAATGAGCACTGAATTCAAGTTCTGCTACTAAATAACTCTGTAATTTGAAGCAGAATAATGAAGATTTCTATGCCTCCATTTCTTCAAATGGAACATGGGGGCATCAGAATAGATGAGCTTAAGACAACTTCTAGTTCTCAGATGTGAGACTTCAAAAGGTAGAGAAAATGAGAGGAGGTACCATAAAAATATAATGATTATAGTACCTTAACATAGTAAATATTTAATAATTGTTGTTGATTTTGTTTTCCAAAATTTCTAACTTGAACAATACCACTGGCAAACAATGTCAAGGAAATTCTTTGGGTGAAGACACATCAGCCCACCATGTTTGAGGTCCCCCCTGGAACCTTTCTGACTGACTCTGTTCAGTTAAAACTGAAAACAAGTCTACAGATGTAGAGAGGCACAGAAAACAAGCTGCTTTGTCATAAAATATTCAGAAGAATGATACGGTTGTGTAGCTTAGAGGAGTCAGCTACCTAGACAAACATCTCAGGAAATAGCATATGGGCCTATTGGCTCAGCCGAAGAAAAATGGCATATCAGGAAATGTTTCATTGCTTCTAATGAAGTCAGATGTCAACAGATAAATGCTATGACTCCTGAAGCCAAAGGGCCTTCCTACCACCAAAAGATAGAGTCACTTGCCCTTTGACCAGAAGGCTGATGTTCCAAGGTCAAGCTTATGTATCAGCTTCTAATCACTCAGTCTCAGCAAAACAGTTTCTGTGACATGGATGCAACAGGCATCAGCACCCTGCCTGTGGAGTCAACAGAGCCACCTCCTCCCAGGGTCTTATTGTACTGACAGCCATCCTAGTCTCACTTAAGTGTTTAATTTTAATACCTACTTAATACTTTACATCCAGCCACCATCTCAGAAGGGTTTGAGATAGCTTCCAATAAAAGTATATATGCAGTAGAACAGTTGCAGAAAAATAAAAACTGATTAGAACCCATCAGGCACTCAATAAATACCTTTTATACTGTTTTGATGGGGGCGGGGGCAGGCAGTGATCTGTAGAGAAAAGAACCAGGTACTTTACTGCTATTGCTTTGCTTTTGGACCATGTAAAATCATTACCAAAAAAAAAAAAAAAAAAAAGAAGAAGAAGAAGAAGAAACAGGGCACTGGTCCTTGTCATAGTTACCTTTAATAATCTAATGAATGCTATGAATATGAAAAATGAACATGGAAAAATAAGCATAAAATTTCAGGGGAGACAAAGATTTCTCAAAGCCCTTAAGGAACTGCAATTAATATGATGAAGAGTAAAGTAAAAACGAATTACTCTGTGAATCTTCAATAAAATATTTCCTATGAATGAGCACTGAATTCATTTAAAATTTTTAAATATTTCTGTAATTTTCTGAATAGGTTAAATATACTCATGGTACAAAATTCAAAAGGCAAAAAATAAGGCCCATGGTAAAAAGATAGCCTTCCTTCTGCCTTGTCCCCCAGCCACCGAATTCACCTCACCAGAATCCACCACTGTAACCAATTTCTTATATATTCTTCCAGCAACAGTCTAATATTTTATGTATTATTCTATGTAGACATAAACAGCACACACACACACACACACACACACACACACACACACACACACACACACATATGATCCACACATAACTTTTTCACCTAGGAGTTCTGGAAAGTACACATAGGGCTGCCTTATTCCTTTAATGGCTATAGAATATTTCATTACTAGATGTACTATAATTACTTAACCAACCCTTTATTGATGGAATTCAAGATGTTTCCAATTTTTAGTCATTAAAAACAATGTCACAATGAACATCCTTGGACACACATCATTTTTTATATACTGGATTATATAAAAGGAAAAAAAATCCCAAGAAGTATAATTGAGCATTAAATTTAACTCTGAACTTACAGGCAACCAAAGCAAAAAGGGGTGAGAAGGACCAAAATGGATTGCCTTTTTGCATTCCACGAGTAAGCATACCACTTCTTCCAAAGAGGAGAACTTCTTTTAAAAAAAAAAAAAAAAAATTAATTTAAAAAATTTTTGAAGTATAGTTGATTTACAATGTTGTGTTAATTTCTGCTATACAGCAAAGTGATTCAATTATACATATGTATACATTCTTTCTTTTATATTCTTTTCCATTATGGTTTATCATAGAATATTGAATATAGTTCCCTGTGCTATACAGTAGGACCTTGTTGTTTATCCATTCTCTCTGCATATATTAGTTTGCATCTGTTAACCCCAAACTCCCAATCCATCCCTTCCCCATCCTCCTCCCCCTTAGCAACCACAAGTTTGCTCCCAAAGAGGAAAACTCCTGTGCACTAATTTCTATATAAGAATTAATCAGCTGTATTCTCATAAAAAGTGCACTACTTCATTTGGGGAACTAAATAATGGGGTAAGGAATATATTCGATGGCAGTTTTGATAGTCATGTGGCAGATTCTTACATCTATCTTGATTTTTTTTTTTTAAAGTATGATATAACTAAAACCCAGCATTCCTTGGATAAGCTACAATGCAATTTAGGAGGAAAAGGCTTGGTTGTAAGGTTGGAGACCACAAGAAAGCCAGGACACTGTCCTCCTTTAAAGATTTCTTGGGCCAGATCTCCTGCCCTACTCAGTGTTGTCTTAGCTCTGGAGCAGAACTTAGTCTAGCACTTTTCATATGGATTTAGGTACATGATGGGCTCATGTACCTAGACCGAGAGTTTGCACCTCCAGGAATTCTTGTACATAGTAAGTTCTTCGTAAATGTTCCTGGAAGGAATAGATGAGCTTTAAAAGGTCAAAGACCGTGTCTTATTAGCTTTGCAAGCTCTTGGCAAAGATAACAGTGATGATAAGATATCGGTGGAAAAGCTAGATGAGACTTTGACTTGTAAGTGAAGTTCCTGTGGCATGGCATGGCAAAAAGAGTCCTGGTAGCTAAAGAAACAAACAGGCAAACAAACAAACAAACCAAAAATCCCCTCAGCTTCCTTCCCAAACAAGATGGATATCTCGACAGGGTCCACAGAGCCTTTCACACTTCCTAACAAGCACTGAGGAGGGAAATCCACAGTGATGTGATGGTTCTACCTTTCTGCACATGGTTTGCAGACATTAAGATCTCCAAGTCGTTTCCAACTTGAGGTGTTTCCTTCAATATTTGGTTCCTTGTCATTAAGACACTTTACAGGCTTAGCCCCCAAAGTACCTAGCACAACTAGGTACTTAAAGATCTGTGCTTTCTGGGAATCCAGGCAGAAGGCAAACTGGCAGATTGAAAATGACCCTGCTTCAATCCAGAATTCTACCACTGTGTAAAAGGTAACTTCATGAATGGGCCCATATCCATCTTGAGGATGTGGGCCAAACTTGGGAATTGCTCAGCACAATGAAGGTGGAGAAAATCACTATTTAAGGGAGAATTCTTAAGGACCTAACTGTATACCACAGGGAACTCTACTCAATACTCTGTAATGGCCTATATGGGAAAAGATCTAAAAAAAGAGTGGATGTATGTATATGTATAACTTTGCTGTACACCTGAAACTAACACAATACTGTAAATCAGCTATACTCCAATATACAATTTTTAAAAAATTTTTAAAAGGAGAATTCCTGGGAATCCTTATGAATTCAGGTTACTGAGTAACATCTGTTGTCCCCGATGTGGGGCAGGGCTGTTTACCATAGTTTGGGGCTGAGACTTGTCATCCTGAACCGCTTGTGCAGTTATCCTCTGGAAGCCTCAGGCGGTACAGAATATGACCGTAGAGCACCCCTAACACTCAGGTAAGCAAAGGAATCCTGACTGCCCTCCTGGGTCAGAACATGGCGTGAATGCCTGCAGCTTCACTTTATTCCTTCTCTTCCCTGGTGTTTTTCTTTCTTTTGTCTTGAGAACTCAGCACAAGGTGGAGGGCCACACCTCCAAGCTACAGCAGGTTCTCTTGCTGCAGGCCAGGCAACAGAGGGTGCTGGAGGAGGGAGTGGAGGTAACAGAGAAGCAAGCCTGGGGGGATGGGGCTGGGTGGGCTAGAGTGTGGCTGAAATCCATTCCCCTGCCTCGAGGTAGAGACCGGGCTGACACTGCACCAAACGTTCAGGTGCCTTTTCTTAAACCAGATGCTCTCTCCCTGACTGGGAATCAAACCTCCTGGTATTTCTCCCTGACCGGCTTTTCCTGAGCTGACTGCCTCCCTCCTGCTGTGATGTGATTCACAGTGGAGCTGGTGAGCAAGAGCTTATCACCTCCCTCAGCTGTGGTAACTTCTCAAACCCCTGGAGGCACTTTATAAGTCACCATTCCTCTCTTCCCTTCTCCAACCTAAGTATTCTGTAAGAAATGAGGGTCAAGGGGAAGCTGTATTTCCTAAGGTCAAGCTGGTAAAAATGCATCTAGAATAATAAAACCAAGCATAATCATCCACAAAAGAATAAAACATCCTGAGAGATACTGGAAGCTGGGCCTGATCCTGGCTCTGCCATCTATAAACTCACCTGGCCTCCCTTCTCTGGGTTCCTTCACCCTTGTCACATGGCGGGACAATGATCTGTAATGCTCCTCTTCAGCCAGGTTATGACACTATTCGATAGCAACAATAATAAGTGTTGGTGAGGATGTAGAGAAGTTGGAACCCTCAAACATTACTACTGTTGGGAATGTAAAATGGTGTAACCACTTAACATTCCTCAAAAAGTTAAATATAGTTACGACACGACCCAGCAATTCCACTCCTAGGCATATATCCAGGAGAAATAAAAACGGGTCTACACAAAAACTTATGCAAAATTGTTCATAACATTATTCATAACAGCCACAAAGTGGCAACAACCCAAATGTCCATCAACAGAGGCAAGGATAAACAAAATATGATATATCCATATGACAGAATGTTATTTGGCAATAAAAAGGAATGAAGTACTGATAGATACCACAACATGGATGAACCTTGAAAACATTATGCTAAGTATAAGAAGCCAACCACAAAGGACAACATATTGTAGGATTCCATTAATATGCAATGTCCAGAATAGGCAATTCGACAGAAACAGAAAGTGGGTTAGTGATTATCGCTGGCTAGAGGGGGGTGGCAGGATAGGGAGACAGGAAATTCATGGCTAAAGCGTGTAGGATTTCTCTTGGGATAATGAAAATATTCTAAAACTGACTGTGATGATGAATGCACAACTCTGTGAATAAACTAAAAGCCACATACATGTACACTTTAAATGGGTAAATTGTATTGCACGTGAATTTTATACCAATAAAGATATTTTTAAAAAGAAAGAACAAATGCAATTTTAAAGTCTCCTCAGCCTCATCAGCAGAGCATGTGGCCAAACTTTTGGATTTTTGTCACACTGGCAGGTGAGCAATAATATCTTATTATAGTTTTAATTCACATTTCTCTTATTATGGAGCAAGTTCAGCATCTTTTCAGTTTAGAGTCCATTGATATTGATTTCTTTTTATTATATACTAAATTCCCATGTATATTTTAAGGTCTATTTACAGACTTTCTAATGTGTTGTATATGTCTGCCTACTCATGCGCTAGAACACAATTTCAACTATTAAAATTTTATGGTGGGGGCTTCGCTGGTGGAGCAGTGGTTGAGAGTCCGCCTGCCAATGCAGGGGACGCGGGTTCGTGCTCCGGTCCGGGAAAATCCCACATGCCGCAGAGCGGCTGGGCCCGTGAGCCATGACCGCTGAGCCTGCGCGTCCGGAGCCTGTGCTCTGCAATGGGAGAGGCCACAACAGTGAGAGGCCCGTGTACCGCAAAAAAAAAAAAAAAAAAAAAAAAAAAACCACCACTTTACAGTGGGACTTCCCTGGTGGTGTAGTGGTGAAGAATCAGCCTGCCAGTGCAGGGGACACGGGTTCGAGCCCTGGTCCGGGAAGATCCCACATGCCATGGAGCAACTAAGCCTGTGTGCCACAACTACTGAGCCTGCACTCTAGAGCCCATGAGCCACAACTACTGAAGCCCATGAGCCTAGAGCCCGTGCTCTGCAACAAGAGAAGCTACTACAATGAGAAGCCCGCACACCTCAACGAAGAGTAGCCCCCACTCTCAGCAACTAGAGAAGCCTGTGTGCAGCAACAAAGACCCAAGCAGCCAAAAATAAATTAAATAAATAAATAAAAATTAAAAAAAAAAAAAAAAAAACAACCTTTATGGTGGGACTTCCCTTATGGTGCAGTGGTTAAGAATCTGCCTGCCAATGCAGGGGATACAGGTTCGAGCCCTGGTCCAGGAAGATGCCACAGAGCAACTAAGCCCCTGAGCCACAACTACTGAGCCTGCGCTCTAGAGCCCGTGAGCCACAACTACTGAGCCCGCGTGCCACAACTACTGAAGCCCATGCGCCTAGAGCCCATGCTCCGCAACAAGAGAAGCCACTGCAATGAGAAGCCCGCGCACCGCAACGATGAGTAGACCCCACTCACCACAAGTAGACAAAGCCTGTGTGCAGCAACGAAGACCCAACACACCCAAAATTAAAATAAATAAATAAATTTATTTTTTAAAAAAATTTATGGTAATACAAGTAGGGGGATAGTCAACCAAGCCAAGCTGGGCAGCAACTCAGGGTAAGTGCAATCCCCAAGCACCCTCCCACCAAACCCAGCCACCATCCCAGGCTGTCACCTTCATAGAGAAGTCACGGCCTTATTTCAAATATGGAGAAACACAAAGTTTGTTGCAAAACACTTAATAGCAATGCCAAGAAATGTGATAAAGAAGAGACTGAAAAAGGCCAAGATCTAAAAGGTCATTCAGATTGACACAGAGAAGTCACAAGAACACACTCCAAAGACACAAATCATCAGAAAAACCTAGCACTTAATTCTGTGAGAATAAAGCCTAGCATAAATGCTGTGGCAGCTGGAGACCAAACTGCAGTAGTAGTAAGCAAAGGCAAGTCTGGCAGGTGTAGTCAGATCTTTGGATGCTACATTGAGGAGTATGAACACGGACAAAGACTTCTGCCTTGAAGGACAATTTGAACACCGGTTTGAAACATTGGATGTTCAAATGCAACAAATGGAAGACACAATGGATAGCATTTCAACCCTAACAACACCACAAAACCAAGAGGTTATGTCTCTTCAAGAAACACACCAACAGGGCTTCCCTGGTGGCGCAGTGGTTGAGAATCCGCCTGACGATGCAGGGGATACGGGTTCGTGCCCCGGTCCAGGAAGATCCCACATGCCGCGGAGCGGCTGGGCCCGTGAGCCATGGCCGCTGAGCCTGCGCATCCGGAGCCTGTGCCCCGCAACGGGAGAGGCCACAACAGTGAGAGGCCCGCGTACCACAAAAAAAAAAAAAAAAAAAAAAAAAAAAAAGAAACACACCAACAGCAACAACAACAAAAAGAAACAGCAGATGGCACTGGCCTTGACCTCACTGTGGAGCCACCGCAGGGTCAGTCAGGTGGTGTTGGCACAAGAACAGGATGAACTGTCAGAGATGTACCCACATCCGTGATCAAGTGTAAGGTGTAAAGAACTGATGCTTCTGAAATATTCCCTGGGTGTATATGTATGTGAATGTGTTACACTAGAGTTACATTGGAAACACTGCCTGAGTCAGCATGCATACTTGTCTACAATGCTTTCTTTTGGCTTGCTGTACCTTGAAAATACACTGGAAAATTCCAGAAAGTTTCTACCTTGCCAGATTTTATAGTTCTGTACAGTATGTGTGTAAGTGTGGAAGATATACTTTTGTAGATGTTTTTGACAGTATAGAACTAGCTTGTAGTAAAAGGAATATCATCCTCAAAACCTAGATCAAAACTCTAGTACTGAGGGCTTCCCTGGTGGCACAGTGGTTAAGAATCCGCCTGTCAATGCAGGGGACATGGGTTTGAGCCCTGGTCCAGGAAGATACCATATGCTGCAGAGCAAATAAGCCTGGGCGCCACAACTACTGAGCCCGCACTCTGGAGCTGGCGAGCCACAACTATTGAGCCCACATGCCATAACTACTGAGCCTGCATTTCACAACTACTGAGCCCATGTGCCCAGAGCCTATGCTCTGCAACAAGAGAAGCCACCGCAATGAGAAGCCCATGCACCACAACGAAGAGTAGCCCCTGCTCGCTGCAACTAGAGAAAAACCGCACGCAGCAACGAAGACCCAACACAGCCAAAAATAAAAATAAATAAAATAAATTTAAAAAAAGAAAACTCTAGTACTGGGCTTCCCTGGTGGCACAGTGGTTGAGAGTCCACCTGCCGATGCAGGGGACGCGGGTTCGTGCCCTGGTCTGGGAAGATCCCACGTGCCGCGGAGCGGCTAGGCCCATGAGCCATGGCCGCTGAGCCTGTGTGTCCGGAGCCTGTGCTCTGCAATGGGAGAGGCCACAACAGTGAGAGGCCCGCGTTCCGCAAAAAAAAAAACAAAAAAAATAACCTCTAGTACGAAAGTATTGTATAATCTTTAGAATAAAGGTTTTTTAAGTCAAAAAAGTTCATCTCTGTATGCATTGACTTGTGATGCATAAAAGTAAAAGCAGGGAAAAGCACACTTAATATGTTGACATGGCCATAAAAAGAAACGAAATTGAGTTATTTGTAGTGAGGTGGATGAACCTAGAGTCTGTCATACAGAGTGCAGTAAGTCAGAAAGAGAAAAACAAATACCGTATGCTAACACACATATATGGAATCTAAAAAAAATGCTTCTGATGAACCTAAGGGCATGACAGGAATAAAGACACAGAAGTAGAGAATGGACTTGAGGACACGGGGAGGGGGAAGGGTAAGCTGGGACGAAGTGAGAGAGTAGCATTGACATATATACACTACCAAATGTAAAATAGATAGCTGGTGGGAAGCAGCCGCATAGCACAGGGAGATCAGCTTGGTGCTTTGCGACCACCTAGAGGGGTGGGATAGGGAGGGTGGGAGGGAGACGCAAGAGGGAGGGGATATGGGGATATATGTATATGTATAGCTGATTCACTTTGTTATACAGCAGAAACTAACACAACACTGTAAAGCAATTATACTCCAATAAAGATGTTAAAAAATATATGTTTACATGGCCAAAAATATCTCATTCAGCATGTATTATGGACAATGCCATTTTTTATCCTTTTTGTTTCATTTTGCTAAGTAGAGATGCAATTGGTTTTTAATCTGTGTTCACCACCTTTTGACGTCAGAATTTTTATTCAGTTGTCTAATAACTACTATTTGGAACCCTTAAAATAACTTTTATTTTTTTATTTTTTTGCGGTACGCGGGCCTCTCACTGTTGTGGCCTCTCCCGTTGCGGAGCACAGGCTCCGGACGCGCAGGCTTCAGCAGCCATGGCTCACGGGCCCAGCCGCTCTGCGGCATGTGGGATCTTCCCGGACCAGGGCACGAACCCACATCCCCTGCATCGGCAGGCGGACTGTCACCACTGCACCACCAGGAAAGCCCTAACTTTTACTTTTCATTTGATCATTATCTTTATATAACAAGGAAAATTCTTCAACATCACATTAGAAAATAAAAATGATCAAACCTTAATTTCTCCACTTCTTAAATACTGGTTTTATTAAGACTTCCAGAAAGATTTACCCTGTCACACTTTCAAATGGAGATCTCAAACACATTCCTAATTATTCTCCTTCTAGCCAGTTCTTGTTTGACTGCATTTTAGAAGGAGCTTCATGCACGGCATTCCTATCCATTTACTTGGCCATAGAATTGTTGACTGGTTTCAGAAAAACCTTGGTTGTTGTTTTTAAACTGACAAATAACAACAAAGAATACAAAATTGAGCCAACTCAAGTTAGAGCTACTCTTTAAATCCTGGTTAAGAGTCCATTGATATTCTTTTATCTCACAGGAACAACTCTTTAATACCTTGAAGAAATGAGAAGAGCATAATAAAGTTTTTTTAAAAGCCTTATAATGCGTTTTAAGAGTTGCTAGACCTCCCTCCTCTACTCTTCTGCTGTATTCCTGGCTATTCTTGCTTATTTGCTTCTCCATGTAAATTTTAGAATCAGTTTGTCTGCCAGAGGTTTTTTTGGTGGGTTTTGTTTTTTTTTTTGTAACTCCCAGGTGATTTTAATGAGTTGCCAGCATTACCTTGACTCTCTATTCCTTACTTCCTTGGTTGCATGTGAAAATGACATCCAGGCTCACCTGTGCTTTTTTATTCCAGATGAAGGGAAAAGCTGGAAGTGTGCCACACAATGAGAAGCAAAAGCAGGTAAATGCGAGCACCTCACCCACCAAACTGGTGAGAATGCAGCCAGTGACCCTTTCCACATCAGCACCTGCAGCATAACTGACAACACCCCCCCACACCCCGCCAAGGTTTGGGGATAGCTGACACATTAGTGAAGTGCTCGCTTTAGTAGCTGAGCAGAATCACTTGACTCCAGCTGCTTGATTATAACTCAAGCCCCTTTGCCTGCAAGGAGGTAGCTGAAGAGCCCCGTAGCTGTCCCACCAAGGTCTCTTGGCCCTTAGAATGCCCCAGGCTCAGGCCTTTGGAACCACCCCTTTCTATAGCTGCTCTGGGGACAAGAGAGGCCCACTGGGGGCTGGGAACTGGGGGTGGGAACCAGCTGTTGACCTCAGATAACTTCTGTGCTGTGTGCTCCTGCCCTTCACAGAGACCTTTGTCCTGTCTATTTACCTGGCCCTCAGGCTGCTAGAGAGAGAAAATACCAGGATCCCTGAAAACACATCTAATCTTACATGTGAAATTGAGGTTTTAAATTTGACTTGGCTTGATTTGATTAAACTCAAATGAAAAATTCTTAGTGAATCTGGAAAGCTCATGAAAAGGGTCCTTTGAATCCTAAAAAAGGAATAATTGCAAAAGCCCAAGATGAACTGTCTGGCAAATTTGGGGGTGACCTTTGAACAGCCTGTATAAAAGAACAAGTTTCTGTGTTCTTGGCGATCCAGCCCTTAACGGGGGGGGGGGGGGGGGGGGGGCGGGGAGAGAGAGAGAGAGAAATAGAAGGTCATTTTCAGAGCTCAGAGAGAGAGAGAAGGTCATTTTTCAAACCTCAGGACCCGAGGAGTACTAGACCTTTAAAAACATTTCACTAGCCATGGAAAATGACTTACTAACTTCTTTTTGGTCTTCTGATCAAAAGTGGGATGGGGTAATCAGAGAAGAAAAGAGTCAGTGCAGATTCAGGTTGCTCTGAATGAGTCAGTCAGAACGGTCTGCTCCTTTAGATCTCCAAAGGCTGGATTAAAACATGGCTCCCTATTAGATCAGCTTCCCCTACAATAGTGTATGTGACCTGGTTCACTAACTGCACACACCTATAGAGACCACCACCTCCAGTCCTCTCCCATGAAAGAATATTAGCTGACTGCATCTGGGCGTAGAAACATAGGCTGTAATGGACATTTGTCATTCCTGCCCAAGGTACCATAGAAATTGGTGACACACCTGGCAGCCAAGGTTTTCCTTCTGCAAATCTGGGACCTGCTGGTTGACCATCGAGCTCGCAATGACCACCGTTTCAGGCTTCTGGGGGAGAACACGTAAGGACCGCCCAGTGATGGCCAGCGGTCTGTTCTTTGCCCCTAGAAGCCATCATTGTCCCGTTCAGCTGGCAGCCCAGACTAATATCTCTGGAAGGCAGAGGACATATTACAAGTCAGAAAATATATTTATTTACTCTTTTCTTCAAGGGCAAAAGGGTGATGGCATGGGAAAATAGGCCTGGCTCAGGAACACAGTTGAAGTCCCTGTGGCCTCATCAAGGATTCTGCAGATCCTTCTGTAATGGCCATCCCAGCTTTGCCTGTCCACTGGAATTAGCTGGGGACCTTTAAAAGACAGGGAGGCCCAACCCCACCTCCCCTGCCCACAGAGACTCTTACGTAATCGGGCTGGGGAGTAACCGGACATTGGGATTTTTTTAAAGCTCCCAGGTGATTCCAATGTACAAATAATCTGCATCTCTGTTCAACAAGAAGACTGGTCATGAAATCCCATGGCTCTTGGAAGGCTCATCTGTCCTCTGGGTGATGAAATCGCATGCTAGATTCTCTGCATCAGGTTTGCTCTCTTCCCTCCCCCAACCTTAAGCTCTAACTTTCATACTCACCTCCGCACACAGCCTGAGAGCTCTTGATAAGGAAGAGCCTTCCACGGAAGTTGGGAAAAGGTCAGCAGATGTGCCATGGTGGCACGATTGAGATCCTGATGGCACCTCACTCCTGCCGGGCTTCAGCAGTGAGCTGCGTGTGAAGGCAGGAGGCTTGTTGGCACCTGACGCTTTCTTGTCCTCCCCTAGGAGGGACACATCTGGGGCTCCATGAGGAGGACGGCTTTCATCCTGGGCTCTGGCCTTCTCTTGCTTGTGGCCCTCTGGAACTCAGTCACATGGTGAGTCTTCTCGGCCGGTTCTAATTCGGGAGCTGGGGGCTATGCGGTGCCGGTCTGTGGGCAGAGCATGGATTTAGGAGCTGTCCACCCACCAGTCTTCACCCAGAAACATGAATGAGTTTTCTTTCAAGGCATCTTCAGAGATTTTGGGGTGCTTCTGGCTACTTCTGGCAAGCCCAGTGGGAGAGGCTGCTGTCTACATTCGAAGGGAAGGAGTGGCTCCTCTACATTCTAGGTGAGATTCCCAGACCACCAGCACTTAGGGTTTGGGTACATGGTTATAGCTTAATTCTTTTTCTTTTGTTCTCTACTTCGGGACTTCTCAGTTTATTACTCTAAGGAAAGAGGACTTAAAGTTTAAGGCAGTGGTAACCCCAGAGTGCTAAATTTGGGGGTTAATCTGGAATGGATGTTTAAGGATATCTAAGAAAAGAAGGTGAGACACCTCCTCCATCCCCCCAAATAGAAAAATAAAAAAAGAAATAGTTTGTGTGAAAATGAATGCTTGTGAGAGGCAGTAATCCTGCTTCTAGATGTCAGGTCCACAAGTGCAAAGGGCTGTTCTGTCTCATGTGAGGCTGTGTTCTTGGACCTGGTGCAATCTAGCTAACTCTTGGGCCTTGACAGCAAGTGTTCACTCAAAATGTATTTACTGACAGTGCCAAAGCCTGAAAGCAAGCTCAAAACACAGTAGAAGAAAAAACCTATTTTAACATAGATATTTATGACAGCATTATCTACAATAGTGACTGTCCTCCGTCACACATTCATTCACTCACATAATATTTATTAAGTTACTCTGTGCCAAACTCATCTGTAGGATATAGAGATATTTAAGATAAAGTATTAAGGTAAAATGTCTACCCTATTAAAAAACTATGTCACCGTTTGACTGGAAGAAAATTAATAACTACAAAGCAAACAAACCTCAACCAAAAACACTTTGTCACAGTCTAGAATGGGAGATTTAAAAAGTGTCAGTTGTCACAAAGCAAACATAGAAATAAAATGTTTCTGATGATTGTTTTCTTCTAGGAAGAGAACTCCGAAAATGGGCTGAATATTAAACATGACAGGTTAATGGAATCTTAAGCACTCATTGAAAAGAACAATGCAGATTGCAAATATACATGGGGAGGGTGGTGGGAAAACATTTTATATGTTTCTGTTATGATGATGGGAAAACCACCTATCATCTCAGTGATAAGCAAATACCAGAGAGAAAAAATATTTGCCATTTGAAATGTTAGAACTGGAAAACAGTTCAAGATCACCTCTTGTGATTTTCATTTGGTATTCCTCAAGGAGCCCTTGGATTGACACGTAGGCAGGCACCTCGAAGGGTGGCCCGCTGGGCAACCACCCACCTGTTTTTTTTTTTTTTTCAAAATGAAGTTTCTTATTTCTGAGGATAAAAGTAAATACATGCTCACTGTTAAAAATAAAAATCACACAATTCAAATAAGCATAAAGAAGGTGAAAATTACCTACCTCTCATATCCACGAAATAACCACTGTTAGTATACTGCATATTTGTTAAACTTAAAAGACATCTACTATTTTTAAAAATTTATTTTATTTTTGGCTGCTTTTTTTGGATCTTCATTGCTGCACGCGGGCTTTCTCTAGTTGCGGAGAGCGGAGGCCACTCCTCGTTGCACTGCGCAGGCTTCTCATTGCGGTGGCTTCTCTTGTTGTGGAGCACGGGCTCTAGGTGCTCGAGCTTCAGTAGTTGTGGCTCGCGGGCTCTGGAGCGCAGGCTCAGTAGTTGTGGCTCACGGGCTTGGGTGCTCCGCAGCATATGGGATCTTCCCAGACCAGGGCTCGAACCCGTGTCCCCTGCATTGACAGGTGTATTCTTAACCACCGCGCCACCAGAGAAGTCCCGACATCTACTATTTTTTTAACTTTTTTTTCACTGAATTGATTATGGACATCTTTCCATACCAACTGATATAGATTTGCTCAATATTGTAAGCTGTCCTGTCTATTCCATTATGTGGAAATATTCTAATCAATTTAGTCCATTCTCTGGGAATTCCAGTGGTTAGGACTCTGTGCTTTCACTGCCGTGGCCTGGATTCAATCCCTGGTCAGGGAACTAAGATCCAGGACATTTAGGCTACTTAAATGTTCTACTGTGCTTTTTTTTCAATTGCTGAGATGGACATTTATGTGCATGAGTGTGTGTATGTCTTTTCTTTCTTCCCCTCTTTCTGTCTTTGTCTCTCTGTCTCGTCTTAGTCTGTCACTCTGATCTTTTCCTCACTTCAGATACTGCCAAACTGCCCTGAGGATGTTTGAGCCAGTCACATTTGCTCACAGTGCTAGAGCCAAGTATTTTTCAGGTATCAACTGCCACACAGCACAGTGATTGATGGAGCAAGAAGGGTACTGGAGGAAGAATACAGAAACAGAGAATTAAGTAAAACACCCTTGCTCCTTGGAATACTGAAATTAGAGGAGGCAGCAAATCAAGGAAAAATAAAGTTAATAGTACAAGAGTTGGGTAACACTACAATGTCACTGAATTACTGCCAACTGGGGTGGACAAAGTGCTTATTTGTTCACAGGAGGAGAAGAGAAATACTTGGGATGACTTCATGGAAAAGTGGGATATGGAGCAAAGAGCCCTGTCTAAATTTGTGTTGATCGGTATTTTCTAAAATACCCTGCAGAACATCAGTTCTATCAGAGGTTAATGGGTGGGGAGACCATAGGACTTATCATCGAAATGAGACATTTGTGAGAATAAAGGAGGGGTTATTAATAATGATGCTGGAATGATGGATACATATTGAAATTGTCCTGGGCAGACAGGGACGAATGGCCAGTCAATTCTCAGATGTTCTGAGAAGACAGAGTGCTGGGTAAAGAAAAGCCTGAGAAAGATTGAGTTTAACAGTCAAACAGGAATTCTCAGAGCTGTGACCACACTTGTCTGGACCCTGACTCTCCAAGAAGGTAGGGTGTGAAGACTGGTTTAACCAAGGAGTCCCTTGAGAGGTAGGTTTTCCACTTTGGAAAATGCTCACTGGACGCCTGAAGTACCCCTGCTCATGTCATCATAGAGTCATGGGGATTGGGGAACCCAAGTGCCCGTGGTGAGCTGTACCATACCAAACTCTTCCTCTGCTTCTCCCTTCCTTGGCTATTCTTAAAGGGCTCAGTGGGCACAGACACCCAAATGTCAACCAAAATTCATTTCTGTTTGCAGTGTATCATACATCTTACCATAATTTTGTGTTGTTTTTTTCTCCAACCACCCAGAAGGTTGTTGTCCCCGTTCTACAGCTAAGAAAAGAAATAGAGACACTCCTTAAGTGACCCATCCCAGTCCTCGCAGCTGGTTTGTCACCCCAAGACTGAAGGAAGGCCCCCAGCCCCGAGCACCAAGACACCACGGCCCTGGCAAGGGCCTGCCTACAACGCAGCCTCAGTTACCACCGAGCATGTGTTCAGGGAATACGTGCGCCGCCAGCTCCTGAAGTTGTCCTGATGGTTTCCTTCTTCTTCCCAACCTTAGGTGCCACCCAGGTGCCCCTTCTGTTTTTCTGGACCGTCAGTGGACTTCTACTGGTGGTTGACACAACTGGAAAGCCTAACTTCATCTCCCGCTACCGAATTCAGGTCGGCAAGAATGACCCTGTAAGTGTTGCTGCAGCTTCTCCTGGTCAAAGCACAGAAAGCAGGGGCTAAAGCCACATTCTCCAAATTCTGTTGGCTGGCCCAGGAGAGACTGGGGCCAGTGCGAGCCAAGTGATTCTGTACAAGGCTCCCCCAGGTTAGAAGATTAGAGAGAGGAAATAATATGCCCCAAATCTCAGAGCCAGCCAGCCAAGACTAATGTCAGTCAAGACTAATCTTCTGACTCCCAGGCCTGGCTCCCTACCTGCCCGTGCTGGCCTACGGCGCTGTGGTCAGCATTTTAGGAACTTTCGAAATGATTGTCTCGGCCCAGCACTGGACCAAGTCCCAGATATGTCAGGTATGTCTCCACCTATCCATGGGAGGAGGGACAGCAATAACTAGATGCTGAAAACACGCATAACAGCTGCCCTTGTGAGGGAGGGACACAGCTGCTGAAACATCGGATAACCCCACTATCATATTAATTGTGAATGTGTCGGTGGTGTTTTTTTAAGCAGGTCCTCCTTCCCGATTATTCAGTACCACCAATAGTACATAGGTCATCCATGGTAAACAAGGCCTGGACCTTGCTGACAAGGAACTCCTCGCCCAGAAGGAGAGAAAAAGCCATGCACATATCTTGGATGTACACAGGCGGGGGAATTGAGCCCCACTGTTCACTGCTCCCTGAGCCCAGCTTGCCTGCTTAGTGCTCTGACAACCTCAGAAGCCTTTTCTTACACAACAAGGAAGAAGTTGATTCTTAAACCCAGATTTTTTTTTACCCCAGCTCCACCAAAACCACATCCTGGCTTCTTTCCCAGACAAGACAATCATTTTCTTTTTTTTTCTTTTTCTTTTTTTTTTTTTTTTTATAAATTTACTTATTTATTTGTTTTTATTTTTGGCTGCATTGGGTCTTCGTTGCTGTGTGCAGGCTTTCTTTCTCTGGTTGTGGCGAGCAGGGGCTACTCTACGTTGCAGTGCGCCGGCTTCTCATTACAGTGGTTTCTCTGGTTGCGGAGCACAGGCTTCGGGCTCTAGTTGAGGCACATGGGCTCAGTAGTTGCGGCTCGTGGGCTCTAGAGCGCAGGCTCAGTAGTTGTGGCACACGGGCTTAGTTGCTCCGCGGCATGTGGGATCTTCCTGGACCAGGGCTCAAACCCGTGTCCCCTGCATCGGCAGGCAGATTCTTAACCAGTGCGCCACCAGGGAAGCCCAGACAATCTTTTTTTTTTTGAGGTACGCAGGCCTCCCACCGCTGTGGCCTCTCCCATTGCGGAGCGCAGGCTCCGAACACGCAGGCTCAGCGGCCATGGCTCACGGGCCCAGCCGCTCCGCGGCATGTGGGATCTTCCCGGACCGGGGCACGAACCCGCGTCCCCTGCATCGGCAGGCGGACTCTCAACCACTGCGCCACCAGGGAAGCCCAGACAATCATTTTTAATTGTCTGCCCAGGTGGTGAGTCACCTCAGCTCTCAGGAAATTCTACCCAGGCCAGCACTCTAGAAAGCAGAGTGGCTGAGAAATAGTGCCCTTGGTCCAGGCTTTCAGAACAGTCCCTTCCTGAACCAGAGCTACTGGCCTGGCTCAGTTCCCCTCACTTGAGATGGCAGGGGCCTCCTCCATGTCCAGCTCAGCAGGCAGGGACCAGAGCCAAAGGGTTAAAAGCAGGCCTTGTTCCTTGAGAATGTTTCACCTGTTAGACCACGGAGGTCTCCTTACCAGGCACCACTGACTAACTGTGTACGTCTTCAAGGCCAAGTACTGTAAACATCTTCATCATTCAGAAGAGAAAACAGAGGCTTTGAAATGTGACATGGCTTGGAACCATGATTCACACTCAAGTTTTGTGACACCAGGGCTTGTGCCCTGAACCACTAGGCCACATCAGCTCTCGAGAGAATCGCCTAGCGCAATAAACTTTACAGTCTACAATGAATGGAGGGCCACACAGGGAAGGTCTCGTGGCATTTGGCAGAAGCTGAGGTTCAGAAAGGTGCACTGACTAGTTCAAGGTTAGAACGTTCTTGGAAAGAGAGCCAGGGCTCGTCTTATCTGCTACTACACTGTGTGCACCCTCAGGTAGTCACACAAGTAAGAAGGAAGCCCCAGACGCCATTTAGTCTTTGGCCCATTCCAAGAAGGTCTGACCCCTGACTTAAGACATCAGAAACAGGTCATCGAGTGGGACCTGAACGCAACGGCATTCATAAGACACCACCACCCACCCCCGCCGCCCCACTCTGGTTACCCTCCCACTCTCCCAGACTGGATGGCTAGTTCACGTCTCTCCTCCCTCCTCAGAGCCTCAACACCTCCTCCCGTCACCTCCTCCCAGAGGGTGGCCTTGCCTTCTAGCAGAAGACAGCTCCCACAGCTGTGCGCCACCGCAGCCTGGGGGCAGCACTTGTGCACACTCTCTGCCTGCCCACCTGCTGCAGCCCATGGCCTCTCTCTGCTCCAGCCCGTTTCTCTATTGTCTGCACGCTACACCCACCACCTCTTGTTTACTCCAGCAAGTTGCTCCAGCAATTCTTCCTTCTCTTTCTTTTGTCCTTTTTTTTTCTTCCTCTTCTGGATGTTACTCTCTGGCTTATTACAAACCTGCTATAATTTTTCCCAGCTTAAAACCAAACCAAAACAAAAAACCTTGCATCCATCTCCCATACTCACTCCCACTCAAATTTTTTGGTCCCCTTTGCAGCAAAGCTCTTTAAAGTGTTGTCTATACAGTTTTTGATTTCTCCCTGTCCACTGTCTTTTCCCAAAATTTCAGAATTATGAAAAATTGAAAACAGATATACATAAGTTAAAAAGGTAGTAAGTAGTACCCTGATCACTCATCACTTATATACCACCTAGATTTTCCAGTCTTAAACACTTTACAATATGTGCTTTTTCTGTATATAAAAATATAAATATCTATGCATCTATAATTTTTTGCTTCATCATTTGAAGCTAAGTTCAGACATCATAAAACTCTAAATCCTTCAGCCTGCACCTCCTAAAATAATCACAAAACAATCCTCCCACCTCCTCTAGAAACCTCCTCACATCAGGCCTTCACTTCCACCGCTCCACCAGAATTGTCCTGGGCAAGGTCACCAGCGTTCCTGTCGCAGGCTTGTCTCATTAGACCTACCAGGGCTGTTTCCACAAGTTGCTCGTGCGTGCCCCATCCTGTTGTAGCTTCTTATACCAGTTGCCAAGGCCGCACTGTGTCCTCACAGCTCACCACTCACCCCTTCACAGTCTCCTTTCTGGCTCCTCCTCAGCCTAACCTCCCCACCCTCTTTATGCTGACTCCCAGGACACAGCCTTGTCGTCTTCTGTCCTCATCCCCTCAGCATCATGACTTTAAATAACCACCTCAACGCCAACAGCTCGCCAATTTACCTCTCGAGCTCAGGACTCTCTCCCGAACCAGGACTAAACATCCAAATGCCTCCTTGACATCTCCAATGCAACATGACCCAAAGAGAATTCCTGATCTCCCAGCCCCCAAAGCCTTTGATACCCACAGCCTCCCCGGTCCCAGCTGGGGAGCCTCTCAGTCCAGAGGCCTTGGAGTCACCCCTGACGACTGTCTTTCCCTCGTACACCACATCCAACCTATCAGGAAACCCTATTGGCGCAATTTCCAAAATGGATCCAGCATCCAGCCCTTTCTCACCACCTGCATCGCCACCTCCCTGGTCTGAGCCACCATCCTCTTATATACGTACTTTAGCACTTCTAGCCTTCCCATGTGTATTCTTGGTCTCCTACTGTCTATTCCCAGCACGGCAGCCAGAGTAACCCTGTAAGATCCTGTCACTTCTCCACTCACAACCTTGGGATGACCCTCGCTTCTCTTGGAATAAAAGCCAAGGTCCTCAAAGTGGCCTAGGGGGCCCTATATGCACTGGCTCCTCCCTACCTCTTTGACCTACCCTCTCACTTCTCCCCACCTCACACCTCACACCTCACTCTTCTCCAGCCAAGTACGCCAGGAGTGTGGCCTGTCGTAGAGCCTTTTCACCAGCTCTTCCCTTTGCCAGAAGACACTTCCCCCAGATATCTGTTTCCCTCATCTTTCTTTGTTCAAATCTCACCATCTCAATGAAGCCTACCCTGACCATTCTATTTAAAACGATTAAGAGTATAAACTCAGTGAGGGCAGGAATCTTTGTTCACTGCTTCCTTCCCAGCACACAGAACACTGCCTGAAACATAGAGGGTGCTCAAAAAATATCAGCTGAATGAATAATCATATGTCACACCCACCTCCTGGTCAAGGCTGCCAGAAGAGATGTATGGCTTCCTCTGTGGTGCTCTCAAACCAAGGCTGCCCAGACCTGGCTTCACCATGGGATGGAACTGAAGGTTTAGAGGGTGAATTCTGGTCCATCAATACACGCAGGACATGGAAGTGCCAGAGGAACAGGCAGGCCTGAAGTATGAGGACCACGCTGAACCCAGCCTCACCTTGGAGCAGAAACCCTCCAGCTTGCAGACATTTCTCAGGAGGGAATCCCCTTTGAGAATGCCAAACCAGTTCATCAGGACCAGCAAGTGACCTGTGGTCATGGGGCAATTCCCAGGAGCTCCAGGGCTCTGACAAATGGAAGGGTCAGGGGTTACTGGTTCCCAAGGAAACGCTGGCTGTAGTCTTGAGGCTCGAAGGGGTGTGAGCACGGGGGGCCAGCTCCCCACAGCGCTCTGGGGAGAATGTGCAGGCAGCCCCTCATCCTGACAGCCCCACCCTGAAAACCAGCAAGACCTGCTCACAGCAAGTGGGACAAGAGGCCAGAGAGCAGCTCCCTGGCTCCCATCCAGGGAGGCTGGACCACATGAGGAGGCAGGTGACCCTGATCTCTGCACCTGATCCTGGTCAAGGCTCTCTGGACGAGCAGGGACAAAAAGGCTGAAGAAGGAACGAGGCTGGGAGCCTTCTCCAAGCACCCTGGAGGCTCCCCAAGATGCCTGTCGGGACGACGTGGGGTTGGGCCTGGCCAGAGAAATGGGGAGGACGGCGGTGGAAGCTGGAAGCAGGAAGGAGCAGGCGGCTTCAGGCAGAGACTAAGGCTGGGGGAGGGGAGTTTCCCAAGGCAGGGCATTACCAGGTGGTTCCACCCCTGGGCTGGGCAGCACTCGGGGGTTGCTGGCTACAGCCAGACATCACTCCTAGCACCCAGCCCCGAGCGAGGGCCTCCCGAGGGCTGGTCACAGAGGAGCCTGGTTCCGAGAAGGGAAAGACCTACTTCCCACACTCAAGTCCACCTCCTTTCTTCCTTCTTCCCCCGGGCAGGTGGACCCCATGAAACTACGCCAGTCTATCCACACGGTTCTCTTCAACCAGTTGGTGATCTCTTTCCCCATGATGGTCTGGCTCTATCCCATCCTCAAGTTGCGGGGAGACCCCTGCCGCCGAGAGCTACCTACCTTCCACTGGTTCCTCCTGGAGCTGGCGGTCTTCACGCTGATTGAGGAAGTGCTGTTCTACTACTCACACCGGTGAGCGCGTTCCTTCCTGAGCACAGCCAGCTCCTCCCAGGTTCACCCACCAGTGGGGGAGAAACCTGGCCTCCTTGGAGTTGCAGGGGTGCGACCAACAGCACCTGGCATCAAGAGGCTCCTGCTAACTAGTTAACACGAAGACGACCCTTCGCTCCACAGCTGACAATGTGAGACCACCCATGAGTGTCCGGAATCTCCGTTCATGTGTGTGGGCAGGGTAGTTTCCCATTCATTCCCTTAATTGAATCCTTTCTGGCCATCATCCCTATTTTACAGCTCATACAACTGAGGTAGAGAGAGACAACATCACCAGAAGAACTCACAAGGCAGGGCTGTCAGAGCACCCATCTAGTGTGTTTTCACTGGATGTGAAACTTTGCTCCATGGATACAAGCCCAGTTCCTACCTTTGGTTTCTCGTGTTCTGGTAGGGGAAGGGGAGAGGGAGGTTGGCTGATTTATCGATTGCTAACTCTCTTCCCAGGCTCCTTCACCACCCAAAACTCTACAAGAAAATCCACAAGAAACACCACGAGTGGACAGCTCCCATTGGTGTCATCTCTCTCTATGCACATCCTATTGAGCATGTGGTGAGTAGAGCTCGGCGCCCCCAGAGGAAAGGGCAGAGGGCACCAACCCCCTTCCCTGAGCTAGTCTCCTGCACAGAACGGGACCACACTGGCTCTTTCTTCTGCCCATTCAACAGCTACCATTTGTTGTTGGCATATGCCGGGTGATGCCAGATGCCCAACATAAGTTATCTCATTTAATCCTCCCAGCAACTGTTTAAATCCTCATTTTGCTAATGAGGGAGTTGAGGTTCAAACAGTTAATAACTTGATCCAAGTTTCATGTCTGAAGGAGTCCAGCAAATCAAGTCCAGAAACTCATTCAGCTTCCCCAGATCTGTGTCAAGAAGTCTTCCCGGACACCCACCTGCGTCCCCTCCATCCCCTTGGGTCCCTCTTCAAACAGCCCTCTCCTTGCAGGTCTCCAACATGCTGCCGGCGATGGTGGGTCCAATAGTCATGGGTTCCCACTTGTCCTCCATCACCATTTGGTTTTCTTTGGTCCTCATCATCACCATCATCTCCCACTGTGGCTACCACCTACCCTTCTTGCCTTCACCTGAATTCCATGACTACCACCATCTCAAGTAAGGCACCCCTCCCCACTGTGGGTCTCTGGGCAGTAACCCCCACGCTTACTCCTAGAGGTCCTAACAGCAGACACTGGTGTCTCAGTTCAAACGTGGGTCTAGTGGAGGGAGAGGTCTGCAGGTGGGGACAAAGGTGACCATCCTGGGACCCAGATCACCCTGCCATTCTCTTTCTGATATTGGATCTTCCTGCCACTATGGGTCTTTAACCTGCATTTAGGTCCTAGACCCTTTGAGGATCTAGCGTAAGCTATGGGCACTACCAGGAAGATGCATACGTGCATAGAATTCCTGCAGGCAATTCAATAGAAGTTGTGTGCACTCTGAAGGCCTCCAGGCTCATCGGTGTGGTCTAGGAAACTCCTGCACCAGAATCACCTGAGATGCTTTCCTCAAATGCAGCCTCTTGGGTTCCACTCCAAATACACTGAATCAAAGCATCTGGGGGAGCAGGCCTTGGCATCTGCATTCAGTTAAGTGTTCCAGGGGATTCTGCTGGAGGTGGTCCCAGAACCAACCTGAACAAGCTGGCTTTGCCGCGCGTTCTGACTTGTGTGCATCAAAATCACAGAGAGCTTTCCAAAGAAAGAGCATAGCTTTTCAGTCCGGAATGGCCCCAGGAATATGTGCACCACCGCCTGGGTTACTCGGAAGCAGGAAGGCAGCATGGTGGGGACGGGTGTGGGATAGGAGGGCTCAGAAATGTGTACGAGGCTGGCACAGGTGAAATGAACGTGAGCTCGCCCGCCTCCAGCACCCTCCTCTCTCCTCCAGGTTCAACCAGTGCTATGGGGTGCTGGGGGTGCTGGACCACCTCCACGGGACTGACACTGTGTTTAAGCAGACCAAGGCCTACGAGAGACACATGATCCTGCTGGGCTTCACCCCGCTCTCCGAGAGCATCCCTGATCCCCCGAAGAAGATGAACTAAGACACGGCCTGAGTGCCATCCTAGCCGTGTCCTCTGCAGAGGTCTGCTAAGGTGGCCTGAGGTCTCCTGGTCGCACTGACCAACTCGCTCCTTCAGCCACGCACTCTGATGACAAACCACAAGGGCAAGGGGGAGGTCAGCTTCCTGGAAAAGCAGGCCCAAGGAGGGGACCAGGGCTCCCCCAACTACCCCTATCATCCCAAAGGGGACCAGGGATTGGCGTTAACGAAAAATATAGCTCCCTGGAATGGAGGCCAGTCAGAAGGAAGAAGCCACTTTGAGAGGGCACCTGGGGGGTCCCTCTGGTCCTCTGTTGTGGAAAGGGAGAGGGACACCAGATGACTCCTTGGTAGCCCTGGCAAGACACAGAATGACAAACGTGGCAGGAGGCCACGTGGCTCCAGCCATAGGTCCTCCTGATGCCAGGGGGTGGGAGAACCAGAAGATATTGCTTTGCCCCTTCCTGTCCCCCAAAGCCTGTCTCATTCTCTACTCAGGCCAGGGCCAGGACACCCTGGCAACGGTTCTGGGATCAAGTCCCCACTGCTTCCCAACGCACACGCGCACGCACAGACACACAGTGTGATAAAGACCCCACTTCAACTCTGCCCCACTGCAACTGGACATCACCCCTCTCTGAAAAGGAAAATACCAATCACAGGAGCTCTTCCTGGGATTACAACTGAGATACCAAAAAGAGGCACAGACCAAACCCCAATACCTTCAGCCACAGGCGGAAACCAAAGGCCAAATCCTGGGGGCCCGCTCAGCTGGGGCCCCCTTTTAGCCACAGAGGGTAGGGTCAGAGTTGCTGACCTTTGGGGACACCCAACTGAGGCCCCTTATTAGGCTCTCTGAAGCAGGACCAAAGGAGCTAGAACCCTCTTCCTCCACTAAGGCAAGAAATACACGGCTGAACAGAGGGTAAAATCCTTATTTCCCCCTCAAATGATGAACCAGTTGTTTCAGCACCATTTTTACAGGATGACTTTAGCAGTGATGCCTTTTCCAATGAGACCTTATTGTCTATAACAAAACCACAGAGCTGCCCAGGTGGAAGCAGTCTCCACCCCGGGTTCGCTCAGCTGCTTCTGACATTGCCAGGAACCCTGTGGCTCCCAGTATCAATGTGAAGACACTCTGACTTGCAAGGCCACAATTATTTTCCAAAGTCTGATATTTTCCTGAACGTTCAGTTCTCCTCTGCCCAGAAAACCACCCGCTGTAGTTTTGTAAAATACTTTTAACATCTGATAGGGCCACATCTCCAGGCACAGCTATCAAAGAGGACAACCTCCTGCCACGGGCCCTAGCTCCCCAGAGGACCTGCCCAGGAGGCCGACCAGGCGCTTAGCAGGCAGCGTCCTCCTTGGGCCTGGGTGGGCCCAGCCCCCTCCCTGGGACCGCACACCCTTCACTTGAGCACAGCTCCTGGTGCATCAGTGCTGGACATACTCATAGCTGCTGACCTGCACCCACAACCTGTCCTACGAATAAACAAACAGTTGGAAACCAGTCCCTCTTCAGTGCACTGAGCGAGGGTCGGGAATGAGGAGTGTGGAGAAAGAGGAAGAATGGCGGTCTTTCTCCTTTTAATATCTGTAGACCTGGAGGTACTGCTGGGGTGCAGAGGGACGAGGGGCCTCGTTCTCTCACGCATTTTCTTAGGCAGGTCGCTGGGTCTGGCCCCGACACTGGTTACCAAATAGCCTCAAGGAAAGGTCGAGGTTTCAACACTGGCAGCAGAAAATGTGAATGCGAAAGGAGAAAGCATGGAAAACAAACCGGTCTCCTTTGACTGCAGTGGATACTTGGGTTTTTCTCTCCCTACGTGAGTCGTTCCGGCATCATGACCACATGGTGTCTGGGCGCCACAGCAGCACAAGGAAACACTCTGTGGCTTCTTTCAGAGTATTCCCAGTAAGCCATGGAAGTAAGGTTGAATCAATGTCTTCCTCTTCCCAGAGCGGCCTGCAGAAGCCCTGCCCACTGTCTCCTAGCCTCACCTTTGGCCCCTGCAGGCCATCGGTGCTGTTAAAGTTCCTGTTCACCTGACACAAGGTGGAATTGTCTGGAAAACCATTTCTGATGGGATGCTCAAGTGCCAGGCCCAGGAAACAAACAGCTGTCAGTGAATGAGTAAACGAGGCTCATTTTTAGTTCTGTAATGACACCCTAAGGCCAGGCCGGCATTCAGACTGTTATCACTGCTGGTGCCTGGCCTCATGGGCCAGGGAAAGGCACCAGGGGCTCAGAGGCCAGTCCCGGTGGGAGCGCTCATCCTTCCTTCCCCGGCGTCAATCCTCAGGGCTCGGCAGCCAACCTGGATTCCATAGGGCCAGGGTGTTGGTCCCTCCTTTATACCCTGCAGGGAAGTCTGTCCAGTGAGGAGTCACAGCAACTTCTATCTTCCTGGCTGTGCCCTGACACCACGCCAAGCCACAGCCAGTGCCTGAAGTCCTGGAATTTCAGCTGCTGGACTGGTGTCGCTCTGGTCTGTGGCACTGCCTACAGCTCCCCCATCTCACTTGAGACACAAGGCAGACGTGAATTCAAGGCTGGCAGAAGCTCTCCAGATCTCCGAGGAACCACCTGGAAGCACTAGCAGCCGTAGAAGTTGTGTCGGGAGCCCCTGCCCTGGGCAGACTCCCCGACAGCACAGTGGCAGAGCCCCGCAGAGGTTTCACGTGCACATCCCGAGCGCAGGCTCCTCTGGATCTGCGGTCGGAAGGCGAACCAGGCTCCACCCCACACACCCAACAGGTGCACCCCTCACGGGAGACCAGCCAGGCTTGTGCCTTTTCAAGTTTTTATTTTTATACATTTTTTTGTATTAAAAAGAAAAGCATAATTACCACAAATTACAAACGACTAAAGCAGGACTAGAATAATGAATGAATCACTTCAGCCTGGAAAGCAGATACTCTCAATAATATTAATGTTATAATACAAGCTCATTCAAGTATTTTACATTTTTTTGTCCTTGTGTGATATCCTAGCACATGGTAAAGATAACGTACTATGAGCATAAGGTGGAACCTTCTCCGCAAAGCCGGTGACACGTTTTCCTCTCCAGTCAGAAATGGGCTGTATGCTCTGATCTTCTCTGCCTCTGCTATCAACACGGCTGAAGGAGAGGGTGGGGCTGGGGCACATCCCGGGCCCCGCGCACACAGGAGACCTGGGGCCCCACTCAGGAGGCACCAGGCGATCCAGACCGCTCTACCCAGGCTTCTGGCAAAAAACCACCACCCTCCCTAGCTAGTCGTCCTTCTTGCCCCTCCTCCCCACTGCCAGGGCTTTCTGAGCAACTTTCTTTTAAAAAACCAATCATCAGGAAAAGGAAAAAAAGAGCTACAACAGAACAAAACAAAAACATAACAACTTTGACACGGGGGCTCTGCACCTGGATCTGAGCCCAAGGGGTCCAGGCTGGGGCAGGGTTGGGCAGCCCCTCTCTACTGGTAGTGCCTTTACTCCCAGATTCAGGAGAGCACGAGAGAAACCTGCCCCTTAGCAGGGCCGAGGTACACAGACCCTCTGATGTTTGAGGCCCAAAGGTTGTGTTGGCATGGACCAATCCTGGAAGGGTACAGGACGAACAGAAGGATTGGGACAGGCTGTTGCTTTGTGTCTCTGATCTTGGATCCCCATGGAGGATGGCGCTTGTCACAGATACATCGGTCCTAAATTCAAGTGTCTTCAGAAAGTGAAGATGTAAACTACTCTTTGCAACATTAACTCCGAACATGTTACAAAAAAAAAAAAAAAAAAAACAAAAAAAAAACAAAGAAAAGAAAAAAAAAAAAAAGGAAGAAAAAAGCCCCCCCAACCCCAGCCTGTGTTGAGATGATGTCCTCACCTCCCCACCCAAAAGGGGCTTCCTCTTTGTGGGGTGTCTGTGCAGAGGATCAGGGAGAGGATGGCAGCCTCCTGGCCTGGGAGTAAACTCTAGATAAGAACAGCCTTTCCCCACACTCCCAAGGCTTCCTTGTGCCCCCAAACCCAGCAGAGGACAAACACTGAGGTTTCTGTGGTGCTGGATACAGTACAGGCCCGAGCAACCCAAAGGAAAGAAAGAGGCAATGAAGGGAAGGAAGAGGGCGTCCAGTGTCTGGCACACTGTGGGGCAGGCACCAGATTGGGCAGGGAGAGGCCTCAAAGCCCACTGTCAGAGCAGAGACCAGACACTCATCCTTGGCTTTTGAGACAACCGGCTCACAGGAACTAAGATGGGCTTCCCCATACTAACTGCTGGGAGGGCAGAGATGGGGGAGGGCACAGGCCAAAGCAATGAGGTGCCCGAGACAGAGGGCAAGCCCTAGCCAGCCTGAGATACTGTCTCCGACTCCCAACTTTAGGGCCCGACAGAAGAAGCAATTGAAAAGGGCCAAGAGGCATGAGCACATGACCACCACCACCCTGTGGTGAGTGTGTTGGCACACCGCACCCAGCCCCGTTTGTGAGGGTCAGTTCTGGGTCACCCTCCCTAGCTTTGGATGCCAGGAGACTCCAGCCATTCCACTGTCATTCACAGCCCAAGTCAAGCAGTCAGTGGCCGGAGAAGTCAGGTATACTCTATGTCCACATATACCTTCCTGCCACAGGGCTTCTCCAACTGGCAGGACCCCCCCACCCTCAAAGCCTCCTCAATCTCTCGTTCCCAGGCGGGGTCAACTGGAGGGTGGGCAGAGATAGCTGCAGAGGGGGAACGCAAGATTGGGATACCCACCCGGCCCAAGCGAGGACAACGGCGTCTCTCTCCACCTTTTAAGAGACAAATCCTCCTTGAGGTCTCAGATCTATCAAGGGAACGCAAGAAAGGTTTCCAAGCCTCAGCTGCCAAGTGTTCACCTTTCCCCTCTGAGGTGGGGGAGACAGTCAAGCTGAGGACAAGTGTGTCCCAGATCCAGGCCAATGCTGTCCTCCAACAGTCTGAAGCAAACTTGGCCATTGCGTTCCAAGGGTAGGATGAAGGGTGTCACGGCAGGACGGGCCCTGGCGTGAGGCAACAGCAAGCAGAGCAAGGACACGACAGTGGCAGCAGTGTACAGACACGGGACGTCAGCTTCAAATGATGCAACAGCGGAGATATTTTGGGCACGGCTCCGATGTGAGCCGCCCCCAACTCTCTTGCCTACAGGCAGGAGGCACTGTACATGCAACAATCCAGAGACAGATTCTAGTCAATCCAGCCCAGGCACATCCAGAGAAGGTGGGAGCTCTTCGAGTTGACTCCACCGAGGAAAACAGGCATTTGGGTATTTCAGATTCCCACTCCACAATAAGGCAACTTTTAAAAAAATACTATTTCCAAGAACAAAACAAGAAAATTCCAAGGGTAGGGGAAAGACATCACTTTCTGTGGATTAGGTGGGGGTTTTCTGATGGTTTTTTTTGGTCTTTTATGGTCGATTTTGTCTTTTTTTTTTTTTTTTTTTTTTTTTCCTTTTCCATTTTCCCAAGGATGGAAAGGTCAGAGAAAAATAAAATAAATCATCTTTCAATAGTCTCTTCTGGTATGAGCAGCGTCTCTCTGGGCTGGGGAGTAAGGGGCATGGGGGGAGGGGAGTGGAGAGAGGTCGAAACCTTCCCCACCCCCACTTCTAGATCCTTTGGTTTCCTTCTCCCGGAAGATGGCAGGAGGGCGTGGTAGGGACAGCAGGGAGAGAATAAGGTGATGGCAAGCCCCAGATGATCAAGGAGCTGGTGCTCGTGGGGCCCAGGGACGCTGCCAGAGCCTTCTGTGAAACAGTGCTGGGCAATGGGGCCCACAGGGCCTTTCTGTGGGCTGCATAGTTGGCTGCAGGGGGAGCAGGAGGCAGCTGTGGATGGGGACCAGGGTTGCGGCCTACCAGCCGCGGGCAGGGCTGCAGAGTGATTCTGGTAATCCAGACGAACTATCAATAATTTAAAACTTGAGATATATATATATATACATATATATATATATATGTATATATATATATACGTATATATATATATATATATAAAATTTCCCCCCTTACCCTCCCCCCACCCCCCAGAAGAAGCTAGGATGTGAAGAAGAGCCATGGGGAGAGAAGAGGGAAGGGGTGTGTGGAGGCTCCTGCCCAGGGGCACCTCTGATAGCCCAAATGGTGTACACACTGCTACTCAGCACGAAGGCCCATCCTAACGACTACAGGCCTGTCCCTTCTCTGTCCCCTCTCCTGGGACTGGGCACCCCCACAGACTCTCACCTACCCCCTCCATCCCTTCTCCCCACAAACCCCAGGGCTAAAGGGTTTTTCACTTTCCCAAAGTCTGTGTGTCCGAGTGCTGGCTTGTCCATTTAGCGTCTTCTCTGATGGGCTGGCCGGGAGCTGGTGTGGGGGGTTGGCTGACCACGGCGGAGGGCCTGCCGGAAGACTGGGAGGGGCACCGCCTCCTGCCCTCGCCGCTGCCACCTCCTGCTGCCACTGGGTGTCGCTTGTGGTTGCCCTCCTCACCCATGGGGGGCTGCAACAGAGGAGGGAGTCAGAGGTGATGAGGGAGCACTACTGCCCACACCCCCTTCCTTGCCAGAGCTGTCTAGAGACCCCTAACTTCCTACCTCCCAGTGTAGATGATGAATGTAGGTTTATAACCCTAAAAACTAGTCACCCGTTTTATTAAGCACATCTCCATGCCAAGAGGCCCAGACTTGTGCTGGTTTATGCACATTCACTCCTGTGGTCTACACCACCCTTTGATGTAGACATGACCATCTGATTTCACAGATGAGGACACCAAAGCATAGAAAAATAATTTGCCAAGGGTCCGAGAGCTTTTAACTGGTAAAGACAAAATCTGGACCAGGCCCATCTACCTCTGACGCCCAGTCCTTTATCCATACAAGTTTCTGCTCCCCTTCTGAGAAGAGGTCACTGCTCAGGAGATGGTGCGTGGAACGTGGCATGCAATATGCTGCAATGCCTCCGCTCAGAAGGCCCAGATGCTCCTGGGGACTGCCTCATGCCCCTCAAGGGCCTAAAAAGGACACTGATCTTAAGAGTCAGACTGGGATCCAGTCTAGCCTCACCACTGCTAAAGGTCCTGTAACCCCGAGGACACTTCCTTCCCTTTCTGGGCACCAAGGGTGGAGCCCTTCTTGCTCTACTCCCAACAGGTCTCCCTATTCTCTGCACATGTACTCCCCACTCCAGGCCCAGAAAGGAGGAAGACCTTAAGGATGGAAGACAACGGACTCATCTTTTTGTCAGGACACCTGAGCAGCGCTGCCACTATCTCACTGGCTGGCCATGGGCTCCAGTTCATCCACTGCTATAGTGATGAAAACAGTAACCCTTCTTGCTTCATATTATAAAGGTTAAAGGAGGTCAGTGTAAGTGCCTAGCACAATGAGTGTTAATTTTTAAATAAATGTGAGGACTATTATTTACTTCTATTTTCCCTTTTGCTAAAAGGGTTCAAGGGAATAAGATGACTGACATATCCCTACTACATTATAAACTCTCTGAAGGAAAAAGACTTTTACTTATCTCTGGAGTCCCTGAAGCACCTAGCACAGAAGAGGAACCAGCAGTAATAACTTTGACCCACCACTGGATGTCACTGTTGAGTCACTGCTCCAAGAAGATGAAGTGGGTGGAGCAGGGAAGAACAGGACATATTTTATAAACTTCTGGGGTTAGAACTGACCTCTCCCAGAAAGACATTGACCTTGGGTACTCATCCTGATCACCTCTAACTAGGGCACAGAAGCAAGGAGGGTTAGAGATAATAGGGAAAGAGCATTATGATGGTTTAGCCACATCCACCATGGGAAAGGGAGGAAGGAGCAACCATACACCCTCCAATTAGCCTTCACTGCCCAACTTCTCACACCCTCTGTTTAACAAAGTAACTAAGGCCCAAATGGGGGCAGGAAGGGTCCCTGAGCTAGTGGCACAGCTGGGATCAAAATCCAGGTATCCTGATGTCTGGTCCAGTTTTCTTTCTAGGACAATCAGGGTGGGAAAGACGAGAGATATCCACTCACATCCACTCGGAAGTCTTCAAGACGTCGGAATTTGCCGAGGTATTCTTGAAGTTTGGGGTCAATGTCCAAATTTTTGGCTTTGGAATATTTCAAGAAGGCCCAGAACTTCTCCAGCCCATACAGCTGACCTGCAGGGAAAGAGGAGACAGAGGTAGAGAGACTTGGCTGCTGAGAAGTTGAGAATAGAGAGGCTCAGGAGAGGGAGGTATGACATGATACAGACAAGGCCAGGCAGAGCTAGGGGCCGAGAAGAGAAGACTGAGATGACCAGGGCTCACAGAGCCCCAACTCTTGACTCTTACCAGCTTCATAGTCCTTCACAGTTTCCTCCTGAAAGTCCTTAAATATGTCCAGCCGGAACTTCTTTTCCAGGCCATAACTGTAGTATCGAAAAAGGCACTCCAAACCATATCTGTAGAAGAACACAAGCCAGTGAAATTGGGACAGTTTCTTTATCTGTAAAACAGGAAATGCACCTGGATGCCAGATGAACTATGAAACAGTTTAAACACATGGATTATTGAGAAAATGGTAAGCATACTTTGAGAAGGCTAACATTTAATGCTAGTCTAAATGAGTCCAGCATTAAATGTTTGCCAAGGGTCAGCAAACTGAGGCCGAATGAACGACAGCATCCTGCCCACACCCATTTGCCTATGAAATATCACTGGTTGCTTTCTGCTACAAGAGCAGAGTAGTTGAAACAGAGACTTTATGTCCCACAAAGCCCAAGATATTTGTTGTCTGTCCCTTATGCAAAGTTTGTCAATCACTGGCATGAACTCTCTGCAAAGCCATTTGACCATGCCAATTAGTAGGTTTCTTCATTTACCTCAGAAATTTCAATTCTAGGAACATATACCAGGGAAATGACCAAAAATGTAGACTTAGATTGTATAGATGTACAAAACTGTTCATAGTAGCATTATTTTGAAAAATTTAAATGTCTTAGAGAAGCGATTAAGAAAAATCATGGTAACTTAGTACAACAGAATAATATAATCTATTAAAAATTATAATGTAAATATACACTCATGGATACTGAGAGATGTTTACAATATATTATAAAGTAGAAAAAACACGTTTCAAACTGTTATATGTAGAATGAACCCACTGCTGTAAACAAATATGTAAAATTTATATCTATACATGCACACAAAGTCTGGAAGGGCACAGACTACATATATTAAATATATTGACACTGGTTATATCTTTGGGAATTGGGATTTTCAAATGACCTTGTCTCATGTAACAACTTCTGTAACATGGCAAAAAGGTTAAGTATTTTAACAACATGGAAAAATGCTCATGCTTATAAATGATAAATAAGACATAAAAAGGCATTCCTTGCATGACCTAAATATATATAATATGGCAGAACATTAACACTGGTTGTCTCTGTACTGAAGGACGTTTCCCCCAGCTTCTTTAAACATTTCTGTCCTCTTCAAATTGCTTACAGAGAAAACATTTTACCTTGGGAGAAAAAGTGTCCCTTCAAAGTTTTTTGGGTTTTTTTTGAATAGTAAAAATTTTGAAAGCAACCGAATTATCTATTAATAGGAGACTAGTTAAATAAATTATGGTACATCTATACAGTGTAAGACCATACAAGCTATAAAAAAAGAACAAGAAAGTCATTTATAAATGGATACAGAATGATCTCTAAAATACCGCCTTCAGTAAAAAAGCCAGGTGCAAAATAATATCTAATAGAGGCCACCTCCTGTGTAAACAAAAGGGGTGTGTGGGGAGACTACCTAGGTCTGTTCTTGCTTACATAAGCAAAGTATTTTTGGGAAGCACTCACAAGAGTCTAACAATACTGGCTGCCTGTGGGGAAAGGAACTAGACGGCTGTAAACTAGGATAAGGAGACTCCTCACTTGCTATATAACCTTCCAACTTCTTCGAATTTTGAATATATTACTCATTCACAGTAATAATTTTTTACAAAGTACATGAAATATATACACAATAGATTTCCAATTACAGTTCTGGAAGTAGACCCAATAGAGAACCCTCACCATGCCCCCAAGCCCCAGCCAGAGCCTTCATCCCAATCCCACTCACCTGTAGCCTTCTTTGGCATCCTCCAGAGCCAGCTGCTTGAACTCCTCATACATCTTTTTGTTGAAGTGATCTCGGAGGAAGAAGGACCAGAAGCGGAAGAGAGTGTTCATCTCCTGAGACTGGCCAATGCCCAAGCGTTTCCGCTCTGATTGGAGAGGAAGGAGGAAAGATGTGTTTTAGAGCCAGGCTGCCTGTGCTTCAGGGGACAAATGATCCTGGGGCTCAAAGACATCGGTCTTTGCTCCTCCCAATTCCCTTCCTCATCACCTGCCCCCTTAAGTCTTTGGGGAAGTGTTTATTGAGGACTAACTACCCTGCATCAGGCTCTGCTGCTGGGCACTGGGCCTGAGCACCCCCACAAGTAGGTGGCATCAGCTTCTGAACCAGGTCATCCTGGTCTAGCTCTCCACCTCAAAGGTTACTGCTCTCAGCGTGGTTATATAACAAGGAAAAGCATGAACAAATAAGTTGTGCACTCCAACAAACTATATTCTTCACTATATCATCAGTACCGATTATTTCAGCAGTCCTACAATATTAATGAGTAAAAATGGTACCATTAAAAAATATAGGTAAAACACCCAAGAACAAGAAACAAAAGAAAAAAATAGAAAAATCTGATACCATTAAAAAATTAAGAACCTTTGTTTTTTTTGTTTGTTTGTTTGTTTTTTGCGGTACGCGGGCCTCTCACTGTTGTGGCCCCTCCCGTTGCGGAGCACAGGCTCCGGACGCGCAGGCTCAGCGGCCATGGGTCATGACCCTAGCTGCTCCACGGCACGTGGGATCTTCCCGGACCAGGGCACGAACCCATGTCCCCTGCATCGGCAGGCGGACTCTCAACCACTGCGCCACCAGGGAAGCCCAGAACCTTTGTTCTTGAAAGGACATGATCAACAAGGTGAAAAGACAACCCACAGAATGGGAAAAACTATTCGCTAATTATGTTATCTAATAAGAGGCTTGTACCTAGAATATATAAAGAATCATTACAACTTAATAATAAAGACAAACAATCCAGTTAAAAAGTAGACAAGGGATCTGAATAGACATTTCTCCAAAGAAGACACTTCTTACAAATGGCCAATAAGCACATGAAAAAATGCTCATTATTAGCTATCAAAACCGTATCAAATCAAATCAAGTCAAAACCATAAAAAGGTATCACTGCATACTCACTAGGATGGCTATACTCAAAAAGATAGACTTTAACAAGTTTTGTGAGGATGTGGAGAAATCAGAACCCTCATACACTGCTGTTAAGAATATAAAATAGTGCTACCACTTTGGAAATCAGTCTTGCAGTTCCTCAAAAGGTTACGCAGAGTTACACTATGATATGACCCAGGAATCCCACCTCTTCCACTCAAGATAAATGAAAACCTATGTCCACACAAAAACGTGTACAGGAATGTTCAAAGCAGCATTACTCATGATAGACAAAAAGCAGAAACCTAAAATGTCCACTGATTGATGAATGGATAAACAAAATGTGGTACATCCACAGTGGAATGTTATTTGATAATAAAAAGGAATGAAGTACTGATACATGGTACAACATATAATGAACCTTGAAATTATTATGCTAAGGGAAAGAAGTCAGTCACAAAGGACTACATATTGTATGATTCCATGTATATGAAAAGTCCAGAACAGGCAAATCCATAAAGACAGAGAGCCGAGTGGTGGTTGCATAGGCCTGGGAGGAGCTGGGGAGGCGGGGGGATGGGGAGTAACTAGTAAGGGGCACAGGGTTTAGTTCTAAGGTAATGAAAATGTTCTAAAACGGATTCTAGTGATGGATGCACAACTCCTAAATATACTAAAAACCACTGACTGCACTGTACACTTTAAATGGATGAACTGTATGGTATGTAAATTGTTATCTCCATAGATTACACACACACACACACACACACACACACACACACACACACACACACACACACACACACACACACACGAAGAGGAAGTAAGGTAGATGAACCAAGCATTTAGCAGCCTTGTTTTGCTGAATAAAAGGGGGCTGAGTGACTTAATAACTCTAAGTGAGCATTAAGATAGACTCTGAGCATCTTTAGAAACAACCTGACAGAAAGCTACAGTTAAAAGCTATCTCCTCTGTGATAAAAGGTAACATGTGAGAGCATCTAGAGAGGCTCTCTCCTTGCAGTCTCATCTAAAGCAGGGGTCAGCCATCTCTTTTTCTGTGACAGGCTGGAAAGTAAGTATTTTAGGCTTTGCAGATCACGTATGGTCTCTGTCATAAATTCTCTTCCTCCCCACCCCACAAGCACTCAAAAATGTAAAAACCTCTTCTCAGCTCCAGGGCCGTACAAAGATAGGCTGCTGGCTGGAATTGGTCCACAGGCTGTCACTGTTCTAGACAGTATACGCTGTCTCATGCACACCCTTTTGTGACACTGGTGGTCTTGCCAGACACAGGAAAATTCTTGGTATTTTTTATATCAATAGAGAAAGATCAAGGAACAGGAATGTTCTAAGCACCAGACTCTTTTTGCCTCCTGTATTCCAAAACTACCTGGCTATTATGTCATGTCACTTCCTGCTCTGAGGTTATAGAAAATAGTCACCTGCTCCACCAGCCCTTACACTGGATCTAAGTAGTGGTCCAGGAAGCTCAGCCCTCTCCCTCTGTGCTTCTTACCGTTAAGGCAGCGCCTACGATACTTGTGGTAGACGTGTTGTGTGAAGCCGTTTTCCTTGAGCAGCTCGTGGGAAGGATGCTGGAACTTGGGTAGCGATTGAGGGGTACAGCCATAACTGCCAACCGCAGGCGTGCCTTCTGAGGGGCTGGAGCTATAGAGACCATGAAACAGATAGTGTCACCTGGTTCCTCAGAGCTGCCAGCCATCAAATAGGAGGGGCCTCTCTGGTCTCTTCCAGCAGCCAAGATCCAGCCTCTCACAGTGCAACAAACAAAGAGGCCCAGGTACTGTGCTAGGCCCGTAACTTATATCCATGGGTCTCACTCTTTGTACCAACCTTTGGATGCTTTTTTTAACAAAGAGGTCACCGGGGCTCACAGATACTGGGAGTCTTGCCCTGGGTCACAGAGCTAATATTTAACTTCCCATATCTGTACAATGCCCAAACCTGAGCTTTTAGCCATTTACTTATCCCGTGTTAACATTTAACTTTCCTTAATGAGCTGTAATGGGTTAACCCAAACATATTTTTCTTAAAACCATGCCTATCTTTGCAGGGAATAGACTGCATAGGTCGGTGGGTCCCAAATCTTGCTTTGAAACTGAGAACACTGGGGTAGTTTTTCTGAGAAAAAATAAAAAGGAACCTGGGCCCTACTTCCTGAAGCTCAGTCAGGAGATCTAGGGTGGGGTCCAGGAATCTGTATCTTTATTCAACTCCCTAGCTATCTTGAGGGAGGCAGCAGACACCCACTTTTGAAATCAACTGAGCTATCCTCTTGAGAGAATGCCATGTGACCACCACACTTCAGAAGACAGCCTTCCTCTTCCTGGGATCTGGATTAAGCTCTCTAGACTACGCCTGTTTTTTTGGATTTGGATGAGGGCCCTTTCCTTAAAGTTTCTTTAATTTGCAGACCAAAGAGTTTCTCTCTTCTTGGTCCCATCAATGTCACGGCTCTGCTGCCCGCCCTGCAGTCAGCCTGACCTCCCTTCCCCACTGTCCCATACCTGATGGAAGCGGTCCGGGGCCTGTGCTCTCGGGAATCCATCACCCAGCCCACGTGACTCTCCAAGGGTGGGTTCGAGCTGTGTCTGGTCTTCCTTTTCCGAGGCATCTGCAAAGGTCAGTCCGGGACTTGTTACTAATTGTACTCATCCAACAGTGAGGAGCATCAAGCATTTGTAGGACTAAGATTCCCTCCTAGGTATGAGTTATCTCACAATTTATAAAGCATTTTCATGTCTATTTTCACACAATGTCCACAGCTGTAAGCTAGGAGCTGACACACCTATTTCACAGGTGAGGAGATCGAGGCTTGCTGGTGACATGATCTGCTCAAAGACCCACACCTGGTCAGTACTCCTTAGGCCTTACCATGGCTACATGCAGCCACCACGCCCATGCCCAGTCCATCTTGCAGAAGTGTCACTCAACCCTGGTGGGCCCACCAGCCTAAGAATACGGAGCAGGTGGGGGATGTGGCACTTTCTTGGCTCAAGGCAAGAGAGAGAAGCAGAGCTCTAGAATGCAATGAAGTGAGCCCAAGACTCTTAGCAGCTCAGCAGGAACGCCTCACCTTAGCATCTAGCGTCCGACCTTCCTTCACCACTGGATAAAACCGTGACGTCTGGCTTGAGTCTTTGAGCTGCGGTGTCCGAGGAGTGCGAGGGGTCCTGGCGTTGCGATAGTTTGGCGACTCTGGGACAGTGGTTGGTAGAGAGCGGGCAATGGTGGAGGGCTCGGGGGCACCAAACAGCTTGTTGGCCAGGGCGTCAGTGGGAACTGCAGAGGCAGAGTGGGGACAGTAAGCAGAGGTAGGCCTGTGAATGCCTGTCCCTCTAAAGGCCCTGCCGGACGGCTCCAGACCCTCCCACCCAGGCCAGGGTGGCAGGTGTCACCTCTCACCTTGCTGGAAGCGAGGTGGTCCAGGAGGGACCTCTTGGTTGGGATCCACAGGGGGCTCAGGGGTTAGTGTGTCAAACTGCTCCCGACTGATCATGTTGACTTTCTTGAAGTTCTCGACTTCTTGCTGCAGAGGGTACGAGATGAGGCAAGATGCTGGTAAGAAGACTGCCCTAGCCTGTTTAGGGATCAAGATATGCAGGAAGCTGAAGAGGGCAGCTCCCGCGACCACATACATGGAATTCTGGTCCCCAGGTTCTCAGCTGCCCCGTCACTATGCCTCAACCCCAGGTACCCAGGCATGAGTGTGCTAACCCAGAATGGGGGAGTACTTGCCCAGCCCTCTCTGCAGCAGCACTGAGGTCAGGACTCCGGTTCCCCAGGAACGTGCTATAGACTCCCCCACCCCGATTCTCTTCCTGTAATTCTCTCCTCATCTCCACCAAACACACTACTACTCACAACAAAGGCTCACCAAAGGCCAACAGACCACCACAACATACCCACTCTGCAAACACCTAGTACACCAGTTTTGACTGTTTCCAGGTAGCAGTGATTTTTTTAAAAGACTTATCTTTCCTCCATATTTCACACTCAAAGCAAGTTCCTCAAAAGGCCTTTAAACTTTTATATATGCCTAAATATTGATGAACAGAAATGACAATCCAATCCCTACTCTATTCCTCACCAAAGTGTCTAGCCAACTTAAGACATTAAACATGGATGCTCAAAAAGCAGAATAACCACCTCTTACACTGACACAGTCTACAGCGTTCAGGTCGAGCATCACCCCCTTTTGTTAGATGAAGATGCTGAGGCTCTGTGCCCAAGGTCACACGGCTTGTCAGCCTTCCTCTTCCACATGTGACAGGCACCCCAGGCCCCACCACCACTGCTATGCCCAAGACTCACCTTGATCTGGGAATACTCGGGTTCAAACTTCTCAGTCCACAGGTCCTGCTCGTAGTAGAAGAGCCCATCGTTAATGACCTTGGCCAGCTCAGCGCTCATCTTGGCACGTGAGGTGTGGTTGCCTGTGCGGTCCCCCCCCGGGTGCCGGCGCATGTAAGGTGGTGTCTGGGTGACAATGAGGATCTTGTTGACATCCCGGTCATCAATCTCATAGTCAGAGTCCTCATCAGACCAGGCGGTAAAGGTGTTCTTCCGCCCATCCATCTGCTCCATTTCCTCGTCAAACAGGAAATCCAGTTCCTCTTGCTCGTCTTGATCCTTGGACATCAGCTGCTGAGAGGGCAGCTGCTGAGGCAGAGTGGTCGGGTGGAGGAACCTGGGCTCCTCTGACTTCTAACATGGGGGCAGACCAAGGAGAAAGGGAATCACCACGGAATCACCTTATACCAGGCTCTGTCTCTGTCCCCTCAACAGGAGAAGCCCTGACCCCTCAACATGGGACTGTTACAACTGCGGCCCTGATAATGCCAGTAAGTCACAGCTGTCAGCCTCAGATTCAGCCTCATGGAAAAAGGATGTCCCATACGAGTCCAGGTTTCTCCGCTCACAGCTCACATCAGTCATTCATAAACACTGACATAACAAGTTCCCTGCATGTAGGAACTGCACTCTCATTTACCTAAATATGTATCCGCCACAGCACCTGGCCTGACAGTGGGTACAAGTTCAACAGGCTGATTCATTCATTTGTCCATCCTCAACACCTCCCAGTAAACTGGAAGCTTCACCAGGCAAGAACCACAGCTGCCTTGCCTTCCATCATATCCAGTACTTAGACTGGGAAATACCAACAGCACATGTTCAACTACTTGATAAATGGGCAAGTACCCACTGGTACCAGGCCCTGTATGAAGACCCTAAAAGCAGAATAATGAACAAGACCAGGTCCTTGAATTTATGGAGCTCTCAGTTTAGTGGGAGAAAAAGTCAACCAACCAACCAACTGCAGTGTGTTATGGTAAGGACTATAAATAGGCCTCGCGGGAGTACATGAGGAGTAGCACTTAACCAATTGGGGGTGGGAGTGGGGACAGTCAGGGAAGGCTTCCCAGAAGAAGTGACTATGAAAGGATGTGCATAAGTAAGCCAGATGAAGGCAGGGACAAGGACGGTGAGAGGCAAAAAACAAAACAAACAAACAAAAACACAGCATGTCCCAAAGGCAAGAGAAAACAAGACTGCTTTCACCCAAAACAAAGTATTTCAGAGTGTTGATAGGCTGAATTTATCTGAAATTTAGGAGGTAAAGCATTTGTCTACCCCATAGTATATATCTAAACGTCAATCCCCTGCTATGCAAAGCGCTTTCTGTATAAACTCTAACGCTATTCTCTTTTGGAAGGTTCACGATAGGTCAGGTGGGAGTGGGGACTCGAATTCTGGAATGGGGGCTAAGCACGGCTCCACCTTTCCAAAGCCTTTGCAGTCTGCAGCACTGAACTGAACTCTGTCAGGTCCTTGTGCACTTACTACCCTACCCTCTCTCCTCATGACTCCAGCCTAACCTCTGATACTTTCTGGAAAACCGCAGCCAGAACAGACTGGGAAGTCGGGGTATAAACAGGAAGGGAGGAGGACGAAGCAGTTGAGAGGGGTGGTCACAATGGAAAAGGGAGCACAGAATTCCATAAACCCAAAGTCCAAGGTCACCTCTGAGGCTTCCTCACAAGCCCCAGACCAAGAAGGTCTCCAAAGAAGGGATGGCAATGGGCAGGTGAATGGAGCAAAAGTCTGCTCCTGGAAAAGGGGCAGTAATTTTAGTCTGAGATTGAAACACTTCTGTAACGGGGGACTAAATGTGATCTATTCATATATTGCTTTACTATTTCTAGAGCAGTCTAATCCTTCCTCACTTCCATCTGAAGACAGAGAAAATGAAGCCTTCATATATTAAAGAAGTTTCCCAAGGTCACCAGCCAGCAATGACAGGAGACCTGTGCTCTAGTCGAGACTCTGTACAGACCGTGTGTCTGCTCCCTCTCCCTTCCCTCTTCAGAAGGTCTGAGGGGCTTATGCATGGGACAGTGAGGACAAATTCAGGGGGAAGGCACTAAAAATGCAGCCCCAGGGATTTAGATGGGGTCAAAAGAACAGCCAAGGGACTTCCCTGGCAGCCCAGTGGTTAAGACTCCACTTTGCCACTGCAGGGAGCATGTGTTCAACCCCTGGTCGGGGAACTAAGATCTTGCATGCCACACGGAGTGGTCAAAAACAAAAATAACAGGCAAGAATTAAGAAACACTTAATACTTAATGAGACACTGCTGCCAAAGGCTGCATGATCTCCTCCTGTGAAAAATGCCATTTAGGATCTCACGGAGCTAAGGTTGTCCTGAGGGGTGATCCCCACTGGAAATGGAAACAGGCCATATCAGCCTTCCTGCAGTCACTGGTGACCTCCAGCTCACATTACAACCCCGAGCCACCCAGCTTGCCTGCCAGCCCCTACAAGTCCAGAGCTCTGTGCCTTTGCAACACCCCTCCCCACACTACAGGCCAGGCCCCTAGAACCTAGTGTGGGTGGCACGGCTCACCCACCTTGGGTCGTGCTGGGGAGGGCCGAGGTCTTTTCTTCACTTCAATCCAGTTCTCAGAATCCAGGTCAGGGAGGCTGGCAGACAGGCCCTTGGGCAGGGTCTTTAGGTTGCTGACTTCCTCTGTTTTAGTTGGCACTGGGGTGACAGCACGGGGAGAGCCAGGCGCCGACTCTGAAGGGTAGAAAGGGGAGATCCTCATCCCTCCAGCCCTCCTCCTAACGGCCAGAGGACAAGGGCAACAAGGAGGCATCCACATGCCAGCAGGGTACCTACCTGTCTCCTTCTGATAGTGCTGGCGGGGCACAAACTCTGGGCAGTTGAGAAGCTGGGAGAAATCAGTCTGGGAATAATCCACTATTGGGGGACCAGGAAGAGGCCATTTCTCTGGTTCCTCCCTCCGGCGGACTTTTTCATCAACGATCTCCACCACCTTGCTGTCCTTTAGGGCCTGCAGGGGAGAAAGAGGGAGAAGATGCAGAGGAAAGTCATGAACAGACTGAGATCTTGGAAGCTGGTGGATGACTGAGCCCCATGAGCTCAGGGATAAGTTCAGTGCTGGCAGGAGTATAAGAAAAGTGGTACCATCTTCCACGACCAGTGGACCAGTGAGATGTTCAAACTTGTAGGAGGGTACCAACATGAAAAACACAGCTGCCCTCTGACTCTGCCATTCTACTTCCAGGTATCAGCCCCAGAGAAATACTTGCACAAACAGGTGACAATATGTGTAAGGTGTGGATACAAGGCCATTCACAGCAACATTGTCTGTAAAAGGAAAAAACTGGAAACTACCTACGCTTGCCACCACATAAGCAACTTAAACCAATTATGGCACATCCATTCAATGGAACACCATTCAGACTTAAAAATCAGCTTCAAATGTGCTGAGGTGGTAACAGTCACAAAAAAGCAGGTGTAGGTCAGTGAGTTTAAGATCCCATTGGGGGACTTCCCTGGCGGTCCAGTGGTTAAGACTTCGCCTTCCAGGGACTTCCCTGGTGGTGCAGTGGGTAAGACTCCACGCTCGGCCTGGGTTCAATCCCTCGTAGGGGAACTAGATCCCACATGCATGTCGCAACTTAAAGAGTTCACATGCCACAACCAAGGAGCCTGCCTGTCGCAGCCAAGACCCGGCGCCACCAAATTAATTAATTAATTAATTAAAACGAAAAAGAGACTTTGCCTTCCAATGCAGGGGTTGCGGGTTCGATCCCTAGTGGGGGAGCTAAGCTCCCACATGCCTTGAGGCCAAAAATCAAAACATAAAACAGAAGCAGTAGGGCTTCCCTGGTGGCGCAGCGGTTGAGAGTCCGCCTGCCGATGCAGGGGACACGGGTTCGTGCCCTGGTCCGGGAAGATCCCACATGCCACGGAGCGGCTGGGCCCATGAGCCATGGCCGCTGAGCCTGCGCGTCCAGAGCCTGTGCTCCGCAGCGGGAGAGACCACAACAGTGAGAGGCCCACAAAAAAAAAAAAAAAAAAAAAAAACAGAAGCAATATTGTAACAAATTCAATAAAGACTTAAAAAAAAAAAATCCCATTGGTGTTTGAATTTTTAAGTAAAAACATACAAATGCACACAAATTTTTCTAGGACTCACAGGTAAAGTGCTACAGGTGTTTCTCTCTGGGAAAAGGGTGAAAAATCTAGTGGGGAGAAGAGTTTCCCTTTAAAAATCTTTTAGGGGCTTCCCTGGTGGTGCAGTGGTTAAGAATCCGCCTACCAATGCAGGGAACACGGGTTCAAGCCCTGGTCCGAGGAGATTCCACATACCGCAGAGCAGCTAAGCCCGTGCTCCACAACGACTGAGCCTGCGCTCTAGAGCCCGCGAGCCACTACTGAAGCCTGTGCGCCTAGAGCCTGTGCTCCACAACAAGAGAAGCCACCGCAACAAGAAGCCCGTGCACTGCAACTAAGAGTAGACCCCGCTCACTGCGACTAGAGAAAGCCCACGCGCAGCAACAAAGACCCAACACAGCCAAAAATAAATAAAATAAAACAAATTTATTTTTTAAAAAATTAAAATTAAAAAAATAAAAAATAAAAATATTTTAAATGGAAGAGGAAAACATTTTAACATGTGACAACATACTCTGTTGGTGAGGCTGGGGAAGAGGCACTCTCATATACTGCTAGTAAGAATGCAAAAGGCACACCCACTAGAAAGGGAATCAGTTAACAGCTAGCAAAATTACATATGCATTTGCCTTTCAGTTCAACCATCCCACTTCTAGAAAGCTACACCAAAGACACTGGCTAAAACATGAAAAGATTATATAAATATATGCACTTGTAAATAAGAATGAGGAGTACCTTTCTTCTACTACTACTACTACTACACGGTCAGCTCCCAGATATATTAAGTGAAAGCAAAAAAACCGTGAAGAAATACATGTGCTATATGTTAATGGTCATCTACGAAAGGGGGAGTATATAATACACACAGAGGCATTTACTTAATTTTTTTAAGGGAAAGATTCAAAAAAGGTTGCTTATAGTAAAAGAAAGGGGATTGCTTCCACCTAAATGTCCACCAACAGATGAATGGATAAAGAAGATGTGGCACATATGTACAATGGAATATTACTCAGCCATAAAAAGAAATGAAACTGAGTTATTTGTAATGAGGTGGATAGACCTGGAGTCTGTCATACAGAGTGAAGTAAGTCAGAAGGATAAAAACAAATACCGTATGCTAACACATATATATGGAATCTAAGAAAAAAAAAATGTCATGAAGAGATTAGTGGTAGGATGGGAATAAAACACAGACCTACTGGAGCATGGACTTGAGGATATGGGGAGGGGGAAGGGTAAGCGGTGACGGTGTGAGAGAGTGGCAGGGACATATACACACTACCAAATGTAAATTAGATAGCTAGTGGGAAGCTGCCACATAGCACAGGGAGTTCACCTCTGTGCTTTGTGACCACCTAGAGGGGTGGGATAGGGAGGGTGGGAGGGAGGGTGATGCAAGAGGGAAGAGATATGGGAACATATGTATAACTGATTCACTTTGTTGTAAAGGAGAAACTAACACACTATTGTAAAACAGTTATACTCCAAAAAAGATGTTAAAAAAAAAAAGGGGGGAAAAAGGTGTAAGAAAATTTTAAGTCAGGCTTCTATGAACATACCATCTGACTTTGGAACCACATAAATGTTTTCTATAAATGTAAAACAAGAAGGGGTAAGAAAGCAATCCCCAAAACGTGAAAGCAAAGCGAAACTAATGAAACTAATATATATTAAGTTAAAGGAACAACCACAAAAAAATTATTTCAAGTTGAAAACAGTCACTGACTGTATAAATAGGAAAAAAAATTTTTTAGGAGTAGGAGAGGCACTATAAGTATAATGTGTATAAACTGTAAAGTAAAACAAATGAATAGTTATGTTGATGTTGTTAGGAATTAGGATTTTTGGCATGGGAGAAAGTAGTAGTTACAAATAAAAGATACTTGGGGTTATGTATAGACCCTATAGAAATTTTAATAGAAAATATCAGTATAATCTCATGATGTATTTTATTAAAACAAACAAAAACCTCTGGAAACAACGACCAATCAAGTAGCAATAAACACCACTACAATTCAAACTGTGGTATCTAAATACCCAAAATACCACTTCCCCAAAATAGAGGACCTAGAGTTCCTTAAAAAAAAAACGGCCAATTTCAGATCCGGGACAACATAAACCAGGGTCCCACTGGCCAAAGACACAACAATTTGATTCAGCATAATAACTACAGTAAGTTGAAATAAACAAAATGTTTGAATCTACAAGTTTGTAATGATATTAAATGATACTAACACACAAAAAAACAAACCCGAAACTCACTGTTCACCTTCGAAGGTTATTAGGGATCAGATCATAATTCTGAAAACTGGTTAACAAAGGCAAAGATCAAACACTTATCTGCCCTTCCTGTACAAAGTATATACTTCTTGGGAACCAAATAGTTGATAATGCAAAGTACCTCCTTAAAGAGGTATTCCAGCTAACAAATAAAGACAGATTGATAGAATATAAACATTTTGTAGTCCCTAATGAAGTAACAGAGGCAGTGATTTACCGCTTATATGGCAAAAAAGAGAACCAAGTGAAGCATTAAGTGCCACCTGAGAGAATATATCACTATCTATAAAGTAGTCTTGACGAGGAGGGGGGAAAAAAAAAAATAACAACCAAAACCTGAATCTCATCAGGCCTCTCAATAACCAATTTACAAAAAAGTTTGGAGTAAAGAAGAACATGTGAAATGATACCACTCTGTCCTATGGAAAATTCTACAAGATATACAATCTAGCATATTCAAAAAATAAACTGCAAGGAAAAAGAGGGAGAGGAGACTTAATAAGACAATATATTGGTCTTATCTGGATCCTGATTCTCATAAACTACCAAACAAAACATTTTTGACAAGTGGGGTGAATTTGCAACTGACCAGATATTTGGTGATATTGAAGAACTGTTAATATTTTTACATGCAATAATCATATACTGATTTTTTTTTAACAGGCCTTTATCTTTTAGAGACAGATACTGAAACATGGATGAAATGTCAGATTACCGGAGAATTCCTTCAAAGTAATTTGGGAAAGGAAACATGAGGAGACAGATGGAATAAGACTGGTCATGAGCTGATAGATGCTGAGGCTGGGTGATGGGCTCATTATACCACTGCGTCTATTTTTGTAAATTTTCCATAATAAAGGGATGGGTGGGGGGGGAGAGGGGGAGAGAGAGAGAGAGAGAGAGAGAGAGAGAGAGAGAGAGAGAGAGAGAGGGAGGGAGAGAGAGAGAGAAGGAGGGAGAGAGAGGAAGAGAGAGGGACGGAGAGAGAGGGAGAGAGAATGGGAAGGGGGAGGGAGAGAGAGGCTGGCCAAGCCTTGGAATCTTAGCATAAGTAATGAGATGGGGACTCTTCCAGGGTTTTCTGCCTTGGCCCAAATTCCAGCTCCTTAAGTAAGGACCTTTCTTTCCTCTGCACCCCAGCCCCAGGGAGGGAGACATACCGCAAAAATGAGTGAAATGTCAGTGGTAAGGGCCTGTACTCGGTGGAAGGACGCAATAAGTGTGATGGGAAGGAAACCGTCAGCATCCATTTTCCGTCGCAGGAAGAAGTCTCGCTCTAAATTGTCCACGCTGAAGTAGTATTCACTAGGTGGAGGGGAGAAGAAGTATGATTGCTTCATCATCTGTGAATATGCCTTCCTTGTTCTGTACACTCCAGGAAGCTCACATAGCCTCTGACCAACCCTGTCCCTACTGTACTTACAGTCCTAAAGGCTGAAAAGAGATGATGTTATCCTTTCATGGCTCCCTAACCTTGGGTCAAACCTCTCTCTGCCCTTCAGCCTCTTTGTACGCCTGGCAAGCTCCTCATCCTCCTTTAAAACTCAGTCCCAATACTGTTGGTCACTTTCTCTTCTGCTCCTAAGCCACTTATCACACTCTTCTGCAATGATCTATTTCCTTGTATGGCTCTCCCACTGGACTGAGAAACAACATATTAGGTTAGGAGTTAAGGTTTTGCAAATCAGACAGAAATGGACTCAAATCTGTGCCTTGTCACTTACCAGTTAGGCAAGTTACTGGGCCTGTATGCTCATCAATAAAAAGGGGATAAAACCCAGCTCATAAAAATTAAATAGACAACTATAGGACTAAAAAAGAGAATGCCTATAAAGCACAGAGCACTGAGCCTCACCAATAATGCTAGCATTCTGAATGCTGCCATTACAAATATAGGGATAAAGCGGAATAGAATCTAGACATTTTCTCTCCTTTTAAAAAAATTAACTAATTAATTTTTAAAATAGTAGTATAGTTCTCTCAAGTTACCTTTATCAGCTCCAACCAGAGGCAGCAACTGCTGCTAGCACCAGAAGGGCCTGCACAGCCCTACTCTACCAGGCTACCATCCTCGGGCAGCCCCCAATCCTACGCATGTCTCCAGGAGGAAGGCGCCTGTCCACTTACATCTGGCGTTTGATGTAGTCTTTAAGCAGCTCCTGGTCCACGCTGTAAAGCTCAGTGCTGCTGACATTGTCAAAGTAGTAGGTGATGTTGTTCATGTACTTGGGTGTGCGCGGCCCCTCTGCACCGTCAAACTTTCGGTAGCCAAACTGGTAGTCAAAATGGGCTAAGGGGGAAACGGGTGTCATGAGGGAGAGGAGACCCCTGCCCGCCCCCCACCGCACTCCCTCAGACATCCCGGAGCCCAAAGGGGCCTCACGTACTTCGAGTGCCACCCCGGCCGCGTCCCCGGCCGCGACCACGCCCCCGTCCACGGCCACGGAAGGAAGCCCGCGCCCCACCAGCCCCATCACTCTTCACACTCGATGTCTCATCCTGGTCGTGCCAGGCAGGCTCCGATTTGGTCTCTGGTTGCCAGGCTGGGGTGGGGGGGGGCCACGGGCACGGGCACGTAGGTGGCAGGCTCAGACCCTATGGGGAGAGGGGGCACTGGGTCAGGCCTGAGGAGGAGCCCCATGACCAGGCCCTCCATAGTGGGAGGCGCATACCTTTGATCTCCCCACGGTTGGCAGGTGTGTGTCGTGGCTCCGGCGGGCGAGTAGGGCGAGAGACCAGTTTCTCTCTGGGCACTTCAGGCTTCATGTCTATTTGCAACGGAACCCACTTGTGTTTGTTCCCTGGAGGACAGTATGGGTACAAGAAAGGCTCGAAGGAGAGGTCCTTCCTGGCCATCCCTAACCCCAACACTTCTGTCCCTATCTGGGGTTTCAGGCCTGAATCACCATCTGGTGACCTTGGGCAAATTCCTTTCCCTCACTGGACCTCATTTTCATCTCTAAAATAAGAAGGTGGTGGACTTCACTGTGATGGACACTCTTGGTTGACTCCTAATATCAATTTCTCCACCGTCAAGAGAACCCCCTCTGGAACCAGACACATGGCAGCCCAGAATCAAGACTGCACCTTCAGGCTCCCTTAGACACGTGCCGAAATTCTGCCCAGGGGAGCTGAGTGGAAGCAGTCAATTCCAGGGTGAGTCCCTAAGAGGCAGGGAGCTATTCCCCCCCTTTCCCTATCCTGCTAGGTGGAGTGAGTCATCTGGAATGAGAAGAGACAACACACAGCAAGACAATGGAATCAAAGAGCTGCACCTGGCCTACTTCCACCCAGCTGTCAGGTGAGAGAAATAACCTTCCATCCTGGTTAAACCACTGTTCCTTTGGATATGTATGAGAGCAGCCAAACCTGTACTCTAGCCATTTCAGCCAGAGCAATGGGAACTCCTGTCTTTAAATGAAGTCTAACACAGGACAGCAATACATCAAGACACACAAAGAACACTCTGAGGCAGAGACCCCCGCCCCCGTCTTCTGCACTGCTACAGCCCCAGTGCTAAGGACAGGGCTTATTACCAAATGCTTGTTAAAGAAAAGGAACTGATGGACAGATAGTTGGAGTGAAGCTTGCTGACCCAGTGGCTTACACCCATCAGCCTCCCAAGGACTTCTTGTGGGGGCCTCCTGAGATTGCTCCAGCAGCCCTGGCGTTCTGCCATTTCCTGGTTCTGCCCTACCACCTTCTCCCGAGTCCTGCTCCAAGTCACTCACCTTTCTTCTTCTGCCCGCCTCGCTGGTAGTCCTCATCCCCATTCTTCTCCTCCCCCGATTCATCTGATTTGGTTTTCGGGCTCTCCTTACTATCACTCCCCTCTCCTTTCTCCTGTTCCTTCATGTCCTTTTTGGGTGGCAGCTTGCGGGCAGGTTGAGACTTGTGGGACTGTGGCTGCAGCGGGAAGCAGAGGAAGAGGGAGGTGATGTGAGTCTGAGAGCCTCTTGGGGTGGGAAAGAAGGGAGCTCTCTGTCACTGGAAGGACGGGGTTGAGGAGCTGGAGCATGTGACGGCAGGTTGGGCTGGATGTATTCTAAGGTCCTACTTTCACACCTGAGATGCTTTCACTGGGAAGAGTAGTCAAACAGGCAGGAGGTAGAGGACAACCTGTCTCTCCAGCTTCCTTAAGTCTAAATGACAGAGACAACCGCCAGGGCCGGAGCTGCGGCCTGCAACGGACAATTGTTTTACTCCCTACAACAGGACCACACAGTTCAGGTCACCTGTGGGACGGAGGAGATGCCGGCCCCTGGTCTGTCCACACCAACCCTGTCTGTGAACTGAAGGCCAGTGGCCAGAGCCGGTAAGGGACCTAGCTGTCAGCCCAGAACGACAGTGCTGGGAAGGAGAGGACTGACCAGGAGTCCACCTTCTGCTAGGGCTCAGGAAAGCTATATAAGCTTCCCCATGACCTGTAGTCTGGAGGTGGGTACCTGGCCTAATGGCCACTGACAGGCAATCCAAGGGTAGTGGTGGAGAACACAGGCTTTGCAACAATAAAACACACCTGACTTCTAATCCCCACTTGGCCATCAAGGGCTAGTAATTAACCTTCCCCAGACTCAGAAGCCTCATCTGTAAAATGGGAATTACTGAAGGACCCATCTAGGAGTCACTGAGGGTTAGATGAAATGATGAAAAAACAGCTCTTGGCAGTCCCTGACACACAGCAAGGGTGCAAAGAATGATTCTTAGCTATTTCAATGTTGCCCATATTGTACCAACCACTCCTATTAAAAAAACAGAAAGGTAACACCTGAGGCTCTGAAAGCTTGAGGCCAAATGTGAACATGTAGACAGAATTCAAACCTGCCCATCCCTCCCCACAGACTCACCTGCACACTCTTGTGGGCTATCTCTCCAGGTGTTGGCCAGTTGATTGCATCTCCAAAGTCACCAACCTGCAAGGCACATTCTATGAGGGCTCCAGGGTAACCCTGCCTCCACCATTCAGGCCCTCATCCAAAATACACCTCTACTGAGAGATCAGAGGCCAAAATCAGTCTGTCCACGAGGACCATCCACAATGTAGAGACCCAGAAAAAGTGCCCCTGCTATTTAGAGAGAACTCAGAAGTACCTTGCAGCCCAGAAGGACTTACTACAACAGAAAAGAGGCTACCACCTCCAGCAAGTCCCTGCTTGGGTTGCCAACTCCTATTTCTTACCTTGCTACCTTTGCGCTGTTTAGGAACTGCTGCCCTCACCACCCTGGCCGGAGCAGCATGTTCTGTGGGAACAAGAAGGGAGGGAGAGTTATGCAGAGCCCACGGGAGGGGCCCACAACCACCTCCTCAGCCTCATCACTACCCCACTCCACCAAACAACCTGCAGGCTCCCAAAGGAGAAAGACGCGGTGGGGATGGGAAGGACACACGCTCAAACACCTCTTTCTGAAGAAATCATGGCAAGTGCAATCATGGAAGTAGCAAGCGGCCGAAATCCCAAGAACTCAACTCGGAGGACCCGCACAGCTCTATACCCTCTTGTGAAAAAGGCAACTGAGTCCATTCAGGGCTCCCGAATCGCCCCAGATTCCATAAAGGGATCTGAAAGACCCTCTCTGGCTCTAACATTCTACAAGTCTGTTTGTGAGCAGACTTAGGAAGGCAAAATACAAACCCTAAGTGGGCAATCCAAGGACCTCTTCTAAGCCCCACATGTCAGGGCCAGCCCTGTCCTCAGTGACCTGTGGTCAACAGAAGAGTGAGCCACTCAGAGAAGATGTGCCTGCCTTCCAAGCTTCTAAAGAAAAAGTGAGACCCCCCATTTGACTCAATGGTTCCACCTTTAGGGATTTACCCTAATGATACAAATTAGATAAGCGTTTAGGGTTATGTGCAAAGATGTTAAAAGGGCTATTCATAATTTCAAAAAAACTGAAAACAATACATGTCCAATAGCAGGGAAGTGGCTAAATAAAAGTTCAACAACTTTCAGAATGGTCATAAAAAGATAATGATCTCTACTGATATGAAAAGATAAACACAATAAATGAGAAAAGTTATAACCCTATTTTTGTAAAGTAAATAAAAAACGTATACATACACATACACACAGTAGAAACTCTAGAAGGAGATATAACCGAGTATTACCAGGAGTTAAGTAGTATGTTTACAGTGATTTAATTTTGTTTGGGGTTCTCCAGTAGTTTCAACAAGGGCAGACGATTTTTTTATTTTTTATTTTTTTGGCTGCACCGCATAGCACGCAGAATCTTAGTTCTCCAGCCAGGGATCAAACCCACACCGCCTATAGTGGAAGTGCGGAGTCTTAACCACTGGACTGCCAGAGAAGTCCAGGGGCTTTTTAAAAAGAAAAAAAAAATTTTTTAAGGCAGTGGCTCTAATAGGTCTGATCCTTCCTACACCTACACTTATTTTTCCAGCTTGGTTCTGAAGACCAAGTGTTTCTGAACCCTTCCTCCCCCAGAGATCCATGGGAAAAGATACATATCCTGGGGCTCTGCTCACCCACTGCTCGCCCGTCACTTTGCCTCCATTGTTGGCCAGCCATGCCAGGGGTCAGGAGCTGCCCCCAGTCCGTGAGCAGAGAAATTTGTCCGGCTGGTCTCAAAAGGAATGTACTACGCCTTGATCAGATGCGTATTCCCTTAATGAGTAGAGAGAGTCCTTGCCTGACTCCTAACTGTGAGGCCACTGCATTCTTGGCTTCCACCCCATACCGGAGCCACTGCCCCCTCAAGACACCCCACATGCCACAGGAGAGCTGGGACTCTGTAACCCAACCCACAGCACCCCCCATTCCCAGTGCTGGGCAGTGGAGAACCAGAAAACCCCTCTCAGTCCCAAGAGGATGAAGCCCTTAGGCCCAGGGAACTACTTACTCCACACTGATTTTCTTGCTAATTCTGGTTTGGCTCAGAAAAGGCTAATACCACCTAGTTCCCTGACTAGGACAAGCAGGGGCAGCCACGAGAAGATCACCTCCCTCGGCTACACACGAGCTGTGGCAGCAGTCACTTCTCCAGGGACCCAGCCTCCACACTCCGACAGCATTGCCTGCATGCTACCAGAACAAGAGCAACGCCAAAAGGCCTGCAACATCAACTTCATCAACACAAAGGTGGAAAGGGGGATCAGTCAGAGGGCAAGGTGTTCCTGAAAACTACTGGAAAAGGTTTAAAGCAAAGTTTTTCAGGTCACTGTCTATTTCCTCTAATAAAAACTCTTTCAAAATTGGGAGGAGTCAGATCCTGTAATCACCCTGCCTGACATTCTGTTCACCAAGATCACAAAGGGACATGGTGAAGTACTAAACGTTCAGTCTCCAATTAATGGGAGAGCCCTACTGCCACGGAAAGAGCCCACTGATTCCCTACTCCCCCACAATCCCAAGCTGACCAGGGGAACATGACAACACAGGGGTTAGGGGCACCCACCCCCGACACAGTCGAAAAATCCAATCGCACATCATGTGGTGCTGCTTTTACTATTGAAAAAAACCACATATAAGTGGACCCACACAGTTCAAATCTGTGTTGTTCAAAGGTCAACTATATTTTCTATATTGCTTGTTCCAGAAAGATCCTAAAGCTGCTGATCTTTTGGGAAAAAAGCTACCTAGAAGAGCCAGATCTAGGAGGTCTAAGGAGTGGGAAACTAGGGGAGGTTTAGGGGGAGAAGGCACATGGGTGAGTCAAACTCATTGGGTTGTGGTAAAAAGAACTGGTAAGAGGAAAGGAAAAGCTGGAAGTGAAACAGGGATGAGTGTAGGTGAAGTGATGGGGCTGGGTAAGATGGGAAAAGGCCTGCAGGATGGGGCTGGCCAGAGGGAACTACTAGATTTCAGGCCTTAGTGCCAGGAGAATAGGCGAAGGCCAAATATTTATTGTGGGCCTGGCATCATCTCCTAGAGGTGAGCAAAGTACCTAAGAAAGATTGAATTTACCCTGATTGCAAAGAACTTCTACCTTGGATAACAAAGTAATTTGTAGGGGCTTAGGGGCTGCATTACTGGAGTTCATACCCACCTGCTGCCATATACCTGGTCATTAGGTCGACGTCCACGGAGGAGTCCAACCAGATCCTAGGCGAAGTGCCCTGGCTCTGCGCTCTCACTGCTTTGTCTGGTTACTTATGTACCATTCAGCCCACCCCACTCCTTAAGAGCAGGTACCAGGGTGCTTTCATAGCAGTGATCCCAGAGTCTAGCTCAGGGCCTGGCAACACAGCTGACGTTTGTTTAATGAACGGAGAGTTCAAACACCCATCATCTCTAGGATTTCACACTAGAGAAGAAAAGAAGCTTTGCTTTCCAAGTGCTAGTTCCTGAGTCTATGGCCTCAACCCTCAGCCGGAGCCTTCCCCCCCCCGGCAGAGAAACAAGTATCTTAGGCACTGCTGGATCCCAGGGGAACCCACGCCCCAGGCCTGCCTTGACTCCAGAGGCAACTGATCACCTGAAATCAGTCTTGGGTCCTAGTCCAGACTCCAATACTCACCAGTTATATAACCTTGGAGACACTACCTACACCACCCTTCCAGGGGCCTCCCTCACCTTCCTCAACTGAACAAAGGGAATTCACATCTAGAGGTAGAGGGAAGAAAAGGAAAGATCTCAACCAATGAGACTTCTCATGAAAGCAGAAGAGATGCTAGCAACAAGCCACGGTCATGATATTAACGGAGTGAGCACTTACTAGATGCCAGGCACTGTTCTAATGCTGAGTTAGTTTCTCTAATTGGTCTCATTTTACAAATGAGAAAACCAAGGTACATGGTGGCAAGGTTATGTACCAAGATCACAGCTAGCAAGCAACAGAACAGGATTTGAAGCTAAGCAATCGGACTCTAAATCCTGTGCTCTCAGCCACTTGGAGGACGGTCCAAATTACTTCCTCATCACGGCCAGTAGGGCAGGCCCTCAATGGCTGGGCTGCAGGGTATCATTCTACACACTGGAGAAAACCAAGGCCCACTGCAGGGAAACCTAAGGTCACAGAGCAAGGCAAGCGACACTCCTAGGACTGGACACTGCCAACCTGACGATCAATCCCCTCTCCTGCACCCAGAGACAGGCAAGGGAAATTGCCACCAAGCAGGCCCAGAGGAAGCCCCACATGTGGCACACCCCAGTCCTGTGAGGAAAGAGGCATTGCTTCCAGGCCCGCTTCCCAGTCCCTCCACTTCAGCATCTGCCCCAGTGAGGACGGGGGGCGGGGGCTGGGGTAAGCCAGCTGACATGGATTCTGCCCCCACCACTGCCTGAGCTACAGCCCAGGACCCTCACTGTGGAAGGCAGAGACACCATTTAAGGGCAGGGAGTGAGGCCAGTAGGAGTCTAGATTACATCACCCACCTGTGCCCGTCCCTCCCAGGCCAGCCTGGGGACAGAGTCAGAAAAGCGTGATGTATTTTCAGCTGTCATCCAGCCTGGGGGTGTGGTGGAGTCACAGAGGAGGAGTTTAGGGACCCCAGTCTTTTCATCCCAACCTCACTGATCCCAACGTCACACCCCCACCCCCCGGCAGGAACACTCTTTTACAGAATAAAAAAAAAAAAAAATGCTGTGTTAACCATCCTCACCTTCTTCACTGATTCCTACCGCTGCTACCACCTCTCAGAAGCCTCTCTCTATCCAGCCTTCCCACCCAAGTTCCCCCAGACCTGCAGATGAAACACGGGAGGGGGCTGAAGGGTGTCCTTATGGAAAGGAGTGGACAGAGAGAAGAAACCTTCGGAAGGTCTGATCACCTTGAGGCTCCGCTCAAAGGAAGCTTTTGAAGAGTCTGCGCCCCTTGGCCTGGCAGGAGGGGCAGGGGCAGCGGGCTCTGGTCACATGATACCACCTGGCCCAGCCCAGCTCAGGCTCGGGCCCCAGTCAACTATCTATAGCCTGCAGTGACTCTCCTTGCCCAGACACGGACTCTGCTTTCCTGGGGTGGCCGTGGTCACTTCCACTACTGGTACCTGAAGTCCTACCCCAAAGCTAAGTAACTAATCATCATCACAGCTGAAATATATCAGCAGGCAGTGAAGCCTCTGGCCTCCGAGCACCAGCTCCCTAACCCAACCTTTCCGAAGAGCAGATTTGGTTCTAGTTAGAATGGTAATCGTAATAACCACCTTTTACTGGGTACTGACTAGGTGTCAAAAACTGGTTTAACTTGCTATGTGTAATTTCACAGAATTGTTTCAGAAAGACATTCCAGTTGTTCGGAAAATGAAATTGATGGAAGAGACTTGCCCAGGGTCACACAATGTTATTTTGTGTGACACACAGATCTCAGCATAAATTCTTCTCAAGGCCTTCCCTAATTGCCCAACTAGCAACTCTGGATCAAGTTCTAATTCAGTCTATCATGTGGGATCTTCAGAGTACTCATTAGCCCCTGAAATGGTTCCATTTTTGTGTATCTCAACCCCACTAAACAATTGCTGAGTCCACACACTATCCATGCAAAATGCCGAAGTTCTTCACATGCAGTAGCTCAGTTATTTTTCACAACCACACTAGGAGCTAGGAGGCAGGTAAGATGATGAAGACTCCCAGTTTACAGATGGGGAAATTGAGGCTCAGAGAGCCCACCTGCCTAGCAGGTAGCAGAGATGGATTGAAACCCAGGTACAGCCTGACTCTACCTTGGGCTTCACCAGCCGGCAACATGCTAGATGTGTGGACAATGACTGGGAGTTCCACAAGGGCAGGGATCTTTTCTGCATTTCTCATTGGCCACTGGAACCCAGGACTGCAGCCTGTACACATGGCTGGTCCACAGTAAATATTTGCTGAATTAAGAAATTTACATCAGGATGGGTGCTTCTTGAAGGACTTTCCAGAGTGTTCTTTTCTGGGAAAAGAGGTTAATTACCCCTTTGCATTATGTCTGAACAGCACAGCTCTGCAGCCTGGCAACTGCAACCCCTTTGGAGTCTAGACTTATGCCCTGTTCTTCAAGTTGGAATCAGTGTGCTTCAACCCAAACACCAGACGTCAGCTGTGGAAAACAGAACAGAGTGTGCAGCAAACGAAACAGCACAGGAACTCCCCAGAGGTCCCAGACTTAAGCTGCCAGGCCCCGGGCTACACCATAAATCACAAGGCTGGCTGGCTGGCTGGCATGGCAAGCTGGGAAGCACAGACACCAGCTAAGAGGGCAGCACCCACTCAAGAGCAGTCGCAATGCCACCCATGAACACAAGCTTATGTTGCCAGAGCTTGTTCCGAGCTTTCAAGAAAGGTAGAAAAATAAATTTGATACGGGAGGGAAATTCTCTGCTTTCTAAATACTGTTAATGAATTCACGTTAAAAAACAAAACCCTTCTTCAAGCCATATCCAGCTTGTGGGCTCCTGCATGCTCTCCTAAGCCCTGCCTGAGGAGCAGGCTAATCACCCAGCAGCTGGGCCCTGGATTTCAGAGCCAATCCTCAGGCAGGCTGCAATGCTCTGCTGCCCCACTGACTCCACTCTCCTTCTGTGGGAGGCTGCTGACATCAAAGCTGGTTTTCCCTTGTCCCTGTGGTCACCCACCACACCTTAGGTAATGCAAACTCATTTTTACTGTCCTAAGTCTAAGGCATTCTCTGCTGCATAAGGCTTCTGAATCTCCAAGAAATTACTTTGGATTATCCCTGTTATTGGAGTGAAGAGGCTGGAAGGGACCTGAGAACTCATGCCATTGTACAGATAGGAAAACTGAGGCCCAGGAGGGACCAGGCTGTGCCCAAAGTGACCAGTGAATTGTTGTGGAGCTGACACTGAACATCGAGTTTCTGCCTAGTGATCCAGAGCTTTTCCCACAGGTCAGGAAGCCAATTTTCGCACTCAACAAAATATGCCCAACTACACACACTCACAGGCTGGAGGGCAGGGCCTCAGGGACCCAAGCATTCCAAGTACCACACCCCACAACCAGTGATGGTGCCTATAACAGAGTCCCAGAAAGTCTCCATTTTTAAGAACGACTTCTCACGTGGAGCTGGGACACAAAACAGAAAAGGAGGGGTGCTCTGGCTGAAGTGGATCTGCGAGCGGGGCCCCACTTCCACCAGCGACTTAACTTCTTCGCACTTCTCCAGGGAAGGCTCTTGGCTCCATCTGGAAGACGTGGGGGAGGCAGGCTCTAGAGGTCCTAACCAACCATCTATCCAGTGTGACAGGTTGGGTACCCTCACTAACCCTCAGTTTCCTGCTCTCTCAAATGACCGGGTCCTAACAACTCCAGCCCTGCAGGCTGGGGACACGTGGTAACAGGGAAAACTCCAGCAGAAATGGGAGAGACTTGCCAAGTGTCCCAGAAGCACATGGGGAATTGGAGTTCTTGGGTAAAGACTAGTTCCCCCAATCCAGTTCAGCCAGATTGGCCTTGCTCCCCATGTCCCTGCTGCTGAGTTTGGCCAAGTCTTGGAGGCCCCTTCAGTGCTACTTATTATACTCCAACTGGGTAAGAGAAGAGCCGTGGGACGCCATGGATATGGAGACAAGCTGCCCCACCAGCAGACTCCCCGCCCTTGCTCACTGGTGCCCTATTTCACTCCCTCCCCCTTCAGCAAATGTAAAGGGGATGTGACCCCTACACTACCACCCCCCCTCCCCACCCCACCCCAATTAGGCTGTTGTGCTAAGAGGCAAGACAGAGCAGCTGTTAACAGCACAGACTCTGGAGTCCACATGAGAATGCTCTAACAACCAGCTGCCATCAAATAAGTAACTCATAAGACCAGGGGAGATGGTCTTATCTGACCAACTCCTCATGCAGCTTGTAACTCGATAGGCATTAACAGGGCCACAGAGGAATGAAAGCCAAGCAAGCAAGCAGGTTCATCAGGAGGCAGAAAGGCACCCTGCATGTAAGATCCTAGAGCAAGACTTAACCTCTCATTTTCTGAAACTATGATAGGGGTTCAGGGTGGCTGCTAGCTAACAGGATTGTTTAACAGCTTAAATATGGGCAGAGTTACACAGAAAACTACCATAAATGCATTACAGTTATTTTTTTAAAATCTCTTGAATCAATTCTTGAATCTGTCAGGTGCTTTAAAAAATTTTTTAAGAAGGATTATAGTTGCCAGATTTAGCGAATTTCAGATAAACAACACTAATTTTTTAGATTATCTCCCACGTAATATTTGGGACACCTTATACTAAAAAAATTATTTGCTGCTTATCTGAAAATCAAATTTAACTGGGCATGGTATATTCTTAATTGCTCAATCTGGCCACAGTAGGAGGGAAGGACCATTGCCCCATGATCCATGACAGTGAGTCAGTGTCCAGAGCATGGGGCTACTGTCCAGAGCTAGTAGCCGGGAGACTGACGCCAGTCCTGGTGCCGGCACTACAGCCCTTGCTATTGGAGCTTGGAAGAATTCCCCTCGGGGTGCCTTCAGTTTCTCTACTCAGAGGTCTGTTCTTGGGGTGTGGGGATCTTGTCATCTTTAGTCCTAGCGCCCTTTAATTCTACCCTCACACTCACTGATCACCCTAACCACAACCTTAGATGAAACCAGCTTTCCAGGGGTACAAGCTACCTCTAAAACTACTGCTAAAAAGGACTTGGGCCCTAAGATTTCAGGATGCAAAAAAATTATCTTCTGAGAAGCTTGTCAAAATGCAGATTCCTGGGTCCCACCCTCCAGAGATTCTTGCTCAGGAACGGTGGAGCCAGGAATCTGCTTAGTAATTCTAAGGGAGGTTTTCTCTGGACACACTTGCAGTTATCTTGATAGACCAAATGAGTTTCACCTGCTAATTCTGATAGGGGTTACTCAGAACCACAATACCGCATTTAGTATTTTTAAAATTTTTTATGGAAGCATAGTTGATTTACAATATTGTTAGTTTTAGGTTATAGCAAAATGATTCAGTTATATATATATATATATATATATATATTTCAAATTATTTTTCATTATAGGTTATTATAAGAAATTGAATATAGTGCCCTGTGCTATACTATACAGGAAATCCTAGTTGTTTATCTATTTTATGTATAGTATTGTGCATCCGTTGATTTTATACTCCTTCTTCATCCCTCCCCTTCCCCCTAAGTTTGTTTTCTATATTGGTGAGTCTGTTTCTGTTCTGTAAATAAGTTCATTTGTATTATTTTTTAGATTCCACATATAAATGGTATCATGTAATATTTGTCTTTCTCTGACTTACGCCACTTTAGTATGATAATCTCTAGGTCTATTCATGTTGCTGCAAAATGCAGTATTTCTTCTTTTTTTAATAGCTGAGTAATATTCCATTGTATATATATCCCACATCTTCTTTATCCATTCATCTGTGGATGGACAGGTTGTTTCCATGTCTTGGCTGGTTGTAAATGGTGCTGCTATGAACACTGGGGTGCATGTATCTTTTCGAATTATAGTTTTGTCTATATACCCAGGAGTAGGATTGCTGAATCATTTGGTAGCTCCGTTTTTAGTTTTTTAAGGAACCTCCATACTGTTTTCCTATAGTGGCTAATACACCAGTTTACATTCCCACCAACAGTGTAGGAGGGTTCCTTTTTCTCCATACCCTCTCTAGCATTTATTTGTAGACTTTCTGATGACGGTCATTCTAACCCGCGTGAGGTGATACCTCACTGTGGTTATGATTTGCATTTCTCTAACAATAAGTGATGTTGAGTATCTTTTCATGTGCTTATTGGCCATCTGTATGTCTTCTTTGGAGAAATGCCTATTTAGGTGTTGTGCCATTTTTTTTGATTGGGTTGTTTCTTTTCTGATATTGAGCTGTATGAGCTGTTTGTACATTTTAGAAATTAATCCCTTGTCAGTTGCATTGTTTGCAAATATTTTCTCCCATTCCATAGGTTGTCTTTTCATTTTATGATTCCTTCTGCTGTGCAAAAAGCTTTTAAGTTTGATTAGGTCCCATTTGTTTATTTTTGCTTTATTTCTTTTGCCTTGGTAAACTGATCTACCCAATTAGTATTTTAAAATCAGGGCTGTGCTTCTTAAGAACTGGTAATGGGTACATGGGTCCTTGTTTCAACGTTTCCCTTTTTATTTTACATTTTTGTATTAAATAATACTTTCTTGAAAAGAAAAATAAATTGTAGAACTATTCTGGTGGAAATGGAACCCAAGCCCCCTTCCCACTATACCTCCCACTCAGCTGAGTCCCTGGGCAGAAGGCTGCATGGAAACCCCTCACCTCATGCCTGTGGAAACTGGGACCAGTAAGCTAGCAGACTGGCAACACCACTTCCACAATCTAAGAACACCAGAGGAGGTGCGGGTGGGGGACCTTGGTTAAATGCAGATTCCTGCCTTCTCCCAAGCTCCAGAAAGCAGTTTGCCAAGAGGGGCAGAGCATGAGCATCTGCATTTTTTAACAAGTTTCCTGTGCAATGCTGGTGCCAATTAATGTTGGAGAACTGAGCTGCCAATGAGTGAGACCGGCAGAAGGGGACCCCCTGGTCTCCAAGCCCCAGTCCAAGGTCTCATATTTACGGACAGGAAGTACAGACAGGAATTAACCGGCTCACAAGAGCAGGAAGGGAGTGTGTTTTAATTACACACACAGACAGCAGCCTGAGGAGGGATGTATGAGGAACTCACCACCATCCAATCTCCAGCATCAAGAACAAAGATTGGTCAGGGCTTCCCTGGTGGCGCAGTGGTTGAGAGTCCGCCTGCCGATGCAGGGGACATGGGTTCGTGCTCCGGTCCGGGAAGATCCCACATGCCGCGGAGCGGCTGGGCCCTTGAGCCATGGCCGCTGAACCTGCGCGTCCGGAGCCTGTGCTCCACAACGGGAGAGGCCACAACAGTGAGCACGTACCGCAAAATAAATAAATAAATAAATAAATAAATAAAAGAACAAAGATTGGTCAGGCCAAGAAGCCACAAGCAGAGTGTCTTGACAGACATGAGCTCAGTCTGGGCTGAGCTTGAGGTTGAGTTTTACAGTGAGCTCCCCGACTATGGCTGTGCCAGAAGAATGAAGGCTCTGAAGGGACCTGTCTGCCTCCTCCTTACAACCAAACAGCTTCCACTCTTCCCCTACACATAGTTGTTTGCGCACCCAAGGCCCTGAGGTCTGGATCTGTTAAATAATAATGGCTACCACTTACTAAGCATTTACCTCAGGCCTCCTGCTGCAGGCCTTTTGTGCATTTTCTAATCCTCGCAAGGGTGGAGCTATCCCAGTTTTAGAGGAGACTCAGAGGCTAGGTGGCTAGCCAAAGGTCACACAGTGAGAAGGTAGTTGACCTCAAGGACCTGAAAGTTCAGGCTACCCTAGGCCTCTCAGCACGGCAGGAGACGACACTAGGTTCTTGAGGTCCTAAAGGGCTCCAGCTCAAGCTGACCCTACAAGGGACTGAGGCCATCAGCACCAGAATCCACTTCTCTGAGCCTATTAGCTCACCTGCCAGGCAAGGATAATGCCACTCAGCATAAGGGACAGGAGCAAAGCACAGCCAGGAATCAAAGCACTATTTATTACGAAGGCAACGCTCTAGGGTTGCCTGCAAACCAAAGGCCTGAGCTCTGGCTGCACCAAGCCCAGGAGAATTTTGCCCCCTCCAGCAGATCAGAAAGGAGAGGATGCAAGAAACTGCAGAGCCCCCAAAGGACAAAGGACAGACAGGTGGGAGAAAGGGGGGTAGAAAAGCAGAGATTTTACGTAGGCTCTGCACCAGGGCACGGGGGAGAGCTGAAGAGAGCATAAACCAGCTATTCAGATAAATTACCCTTCCTTATCGTTGGTGACCAGGGCTAATCAGCTCATAAGGTCCACCTCAACCATCATTGCATCTAAATCTCACAATTTCGGTCTGAGGTTAGGAAGGGTGGACATGGTTGTCCCCATATCACACAATAAGACAGAACTGAGACACAGTGAGCTTCCTGGCTTGTCCCAAGAAAATAAACTTGTTTTTGAAGATGCCAGCCAGCCCCAGGCTCCTGCCACTCTTAACATGAAGTGTCACCACTGACATGAGGGATTTTGTGTGCCAGGCACTGGGGAAGTAATGGTAAACAAGACAGTCCCTATCCTCTGAGGGCTTAGTTTATATAAAGTCTTAATCTTAACTCCACCTGTAATTGGTTGATCTCAACTGCCTGGGATGCTGTACTGAGGATCCTCAGTAAACAGGCTCAGGAAAAGCCTGTGATCAATTAGCAATGTCTTTTGTGAGCATAAGAAGGGACAGCAGTCACAAACATATTTATAATACCAGTTTGGTAACAACTGAAAAATGCCCTTCATCTCAACAACCATTTAGCCCATACTATGTATTGTAGATACAGAAATGGGTAAGATTGCCAAGGGTCGAGCCCATGAAACTAATGACTGACATGAGAGCTGACATGGGTGGTGGTGGATTCAATGCACTTTCCCTCCAGGGACCACTCTGTCCTCACCCCCAGGTAAGACCTGCAACCCTTAGGCCTGGCCTCTCCCAGAGAGATTAAGGCAAGGCTCAGGAAGAACAAACTGCAGAAACACAAGTGAGAATTACGGAATGGGTGCCTCTGTGGAAAGCTCACCTGGCTGCTACTTCCCCAAGGTCAGCCTGGATCACCCCACTTCACTACCAGCAGCAGGGCAGTGCAATGGTTAAGAAAGAGCCTGGGCTCCGGAGTCCCGGTTCTGCCAATCCTACCTCAGCGACTCTAGACTTCTGTAAATGGGAATAGAGTTTCTAACCTACTGGGATTCTGCAGATTAAATGAGTTGATATTTGTAAAGCGCTTGGGAAAGCATACAGGAAGTACTCATTACTTGTTAGCTATTATTTGGAAGTTTATACATATCTCTGATTAAGGCCATTGACAAATTTTTCCACCCCATCTCACTCATTGGTGAGCCTATTAGTTACTTGATCCTGGCAGTTTGAGTGTTCCTCACCCCTCCTAGAACCATGCTTTACACTCTTTATGCTCTATCTTGAAGAGCTCATCAGTAAGGTAGAGTGGAAAGGGGCAGGTGCTGCTGTTACTGGGAAATTGAGAGCATTTCTGAGCAATACCTCCTCCATTTGGGCAGGCCTTCCCTGGCCTGCTCAGGGTGTGTCAACCGCTGGCCCAGTGTAGGGGAGGGAAGAAAGGTGAAAGCTTGTGTCTGGAGGAACAGGAGTCACAGCATCTGCACCGGGTCACCTTGGGGCACGTGCTGCCAGACCTAGTCCTCTTCTAATCTTCACTCCTACAGCACCAACCATTCAAAGGGCCTACCATTTCTCTATCCTTGAAGAAACAAGGCAGAAGGAAGACAGAACTAGCATGGGCATCCTGACTCCTTTGGTGCCACCCGGGAGACTTTGGCTAACAGATGACATCACCTTTCTGCAAAATGAGAAGTGACCAGATGGCTTCCAAAAGTCCCTTTGGACTCTGGCCTTCCTCAACTCTAGGATCTGCAAAAAGCTGCCACCTCAGAGGGGCAATGGTAGTGAGGATGCAAGCCAGGGGCTGGGACAGGGAAGACCTGGAATGGCAGAGACCATCCCAGAGCAACTGCAAGCCCAGCTGCAGCCAATGGAGAACTTTAGCAGCCAACCTCTCCATTCTCAGCCAGGAGTCTGGCATCCCCAGGCTGCCACTGCCCTCACACTCCTTTCCCCAAGAGAACCTCCCGCTCAGCAGACAAACTGCTATCCCCACAGCTCCTTGATCAAGTCAAGTATCTTTCTAAACAAATGATTATGCAGCTACTGTTGAGCCCTTCAGTATGATCTGTCACTGTGCTAAGTGTCTCTCTCCCTTGCAATATCTTAATAGAAAGGCTGATGCTTGGGATTTCCCTGGTAATCAAGACTTTGCCTTCCAATGAAGGGGGTGCAGGTTCGAGCCCTGGTCAGGGAACTAAGATCCCACATGCCTCGGGAATAAAAAAACCAAAACATAAAACAGAAGCAATATTGTAATAAATGCAATAAAGACTTTAAAAAATCCCACATGCCGCGGAGCAACTAAGCCTGTGCGCCACAACTACTGAGCCTGTGCTCTAGAGCCTGCGAGCCACCAACTATTGAACCCGCGTGCCACAACTACTGAAGCTCGAGCACCGCAACAAGAGAAGCCACCGCTACGCACCTCAATGAAGAGTAGCCCCCACTCACTGCAACTAGAGAACGCCCACGCGCAGCAACAAAGACCCAACGCAGCCAAAAATAAATAAATAAAATAAATTTTAAAAAAGGTCCACATCAAAAAAAAAAAAGTAAGAAAGGAAGACTGATGCTTATCTTCTTTTACTCTCCTTAATTTCTTCCGTATTAGTTGTGCTTTAAAGGGGTGGGGGTTGGGGAGGGGGACTGGCTCTACCAGTTTTTAACTCTGACCCTGGGCAGTCCCTTAATCTCCATGAGCCTATGGAGAAGGAATTTCTCCATAAAAGGGGGCCGATTACCACCCACCTCAAGGGCACTGTGAGATAAGAATAAAGAAGTGTTCTGGTGGTGCAGTGGTTGAGAATCCGCCTGCCTGCCGATGCAGGGGACCCGCGTTCGTGCCCCCGTCTGGGAAGATCCCACATGCCGCAGAGCGGCTGGGCCTGTGTGTCCAGAGCCTGTGATCTGCAATGGGAGAGGCCCACATACCACCAAAACCAAAAAACAAAAAACAAAAAAACAAAACACAAGAAGTGTTCTGTAAAGTCTTAAGGGCTATCCCAAAGGCAGTACAGGCAGTACCAACCCTTCCAATCTAAGGACTTGATGAGTAAGACTAGACCCCAGGAGTAATCAAAGGATGGCAGCTTAGAATCCTCAGCTCTGGAAGGCCACCTTGGGCAGTGTCCCACCTTAGTGCAATAGAGCTCCCAGGAGTACAAACCAGCTGCCTCCTTGGTACCTGAAACAGGCCCCTCCCAGCCTGTGGAGACTTGGCTCAGGGCAGCTGGATGCTACAGTGATGGGGGAGAAAGGCTGGATTCCCTGGATCCACCCAGTCTTCAAAACCTCAGTCATCAGGAATCTGATCACCTTACTTGAGGCCCAATCCAAGGTCTGCTGCTCAACCCAGCCCTCCTATGAAGGGGCAGGGGGTGGCCAGCAGCAGGCTAGTGATTTGCCTAGAACGCAGCCCCATTCTATAGGCTGAAAAACTGAGGCAAAGATTTGGGTGTGGGGAAAGAAGGACAAAAATGACACCAGGCTCCTACAAACCTCAGACCTGCTAAGAAATGAGGTTCTTGCCACAAAAGCCGCCTGGTGTGAAGCATGTGTCCCTGCACTAGGGGGACAGCACTGTTTGACAAACTAATCAATTATTTAGAGATTTCTAAGTCCTGACCTCACCCAGTCCAACCCATGTTCCTTTCTGCACTCACTCTGGCCCTGCTGGTCTTTTTTCCATTGCTGGCCAGCTTCCACTAGGGATGTGCTGTGGCCTTTGGGGGTACCCCAGGACAAACCCAAGTGGAGGGCTCTGCCCACCCCTCCCGGGTTTCCCCTTTGTACTTTGGCTAGTCGCAAACCCAAACAGTAAGCTCTTGCAAACCAGCCAAGAGTGATGGAAAGAGCACTGAATTGGGCATCGGATATACATACATAAAAACATGCCTGTATTTTAAACAATGCACCCCTGTACAACAGCCTCGGTCAGTAGCTTCCCCTGCATGGGCCTGCTTCCCTCAGCAAAAGGGTGGTATGCATGCACATGTGCACAGGGTACGTGTGAATTCTGGCCGGGCTCAGTGGTCTCAGATCAACTCCAGGTGCCTGCAGGGTGCAGTGGAGGAGCAGGGGCCTCGGGTAGAGAGCGGGTGTGCACGTCTGCCAGGCAGCAATGTAGTACTGGCCAGCTCCTTAACCTTTCTCACCAGGAAAATGTAACCTTCCTTACCAAGGCTGCTTTGAGGGTTATAAGCGACTTTGAAACCCTGTTTTTAAATGGGGGAAAAAATTTGGTTCACAAAATATCATGATCCCCACCTTTTTTTAAGGTGTGTGTATATATACAAAATATACATACGTATGTGTCTGTGTGTGTGACTCACAAAGAAGTACTTTAAGTGTAGAAGACATACCAGATTTCAAAGACTTAGTAGAAACAATAATTTTTTATATGCTGACTATATGCTGAAATGATAATATTGTGATTATCCTGGGTTATATTATTTAAGTTGATTTCACCTGTCTTTATTTCTTAAAAATATGGTTACTAGAAAATTTTTAATTGTATACACGGCTTGCAATGTATTTCTATTAGGCAGCACTGATCTAAAAGGATATGGTTGCTTAGCAGTATTTCTGGTGGCTGGTGGAACAGATTATGAAGGGATTTGTTTTCTCTTTGCTAAAACACATTTGGATATTTTTTCTACAATGAACTGGTGCTGCTTGAATAAGCTGAAAAGATTTCCCCTTCGAAATAAGTTAAAAGACCGAACACAAGGACTTACCTCGTGGGTCCAGTGGTTAAGAATCCGCCTTCCAATGCAAGGGACGCAGGTTTGATCCCTGGTCAGGGAACTAAGATCCCACATGCCACAGGGCAACTAAGCCCGCACACTGCAACTACTGAGCCCGCACACTGCAATGCAGAGCCCTAGAGCAACTGAGACCCAACGCAGCCAATAAGCAAGTAAGTAAGCAAATAAATAAATAAATAAATAAGATCCAACACATAAGAGTATTTTCCATCTACTTTGACAACCCAGAGCCAGAGAGCCTCCCAATGCCAATAGCGAGCAGCGCCCACCCTCCCACTGGCCCAGAGGCCATGCCCGAGAAACCACAAGGTCAGCAGGGCTCTCTCAAGCAGGCTGCACGTGGCCTGACAGAGCTGAAGAGGAACATCTCTGAGGGAAGAGGGGCCAGGGCTCCCCAGCAGGATCAGAAGTTCCAGGGCCTGGCTCATACTCACTGAGGGTGGCCAGGGCAGGCAGAGCTGGGACCTCGAGGCTGGGACACTGGGGCCCACACAAGATTCCTGCTGTCTGAAGATTTGTGTGGGTTCTCTCTCCCCCAGAAAGTTTTTCAGGTGAGATACGTATACTTCTGTGGTCTGGGAGAATGCAAAGCCAGACGGTAAGTCAGTCTGCCGTGAGCTGGAATCCCAGCTGCTAACAAACTACTATGCAGCCTTGAGCAAATTACTGAACCTCTCTGAACTCCTGTTTTCTGGTCTGTAAAATGAGGATCTTGACTGTAGCAGCTGGATCCCACAGGGATGTGAAAATGAACCAAGATCATGAACAAGATGTGTGTGATGGCTCAGAAGTTTGTTAATCACGGGAGACGTGTAAGCTTTCAGGCAGTCTGGCATGGCTCCCTGGGGCATCTGTCTTCAACAAGGCAAGTTACCCATGAGGCAGGTTCTAGGACACCTGGCTAAGCCCAGGGACAAGATAAAGGCACATCAGCAATGGATGAGCAATGCACTCATGAGCATGGGATCCAATCCCTTCATACAAGTCGTGAGAAATCAATGTCCAGCCAGGAGAAATGTGAGAGCGGGGCTGAAATCAGAACATGGATCTCCAGACTTCCAGCTCTGGCAGCTTGCTCTGACCCCACCCTGAAGTTCTTACCTGAAAGTTTCCACTAAGAAGTCAGGAATGGAAAACTGTGACCAAGAGAGCCCATGTCGGGCTCATTCCCTATCTCCAGTCCTCCCCTGTGCCTGACGCCATGCTGTTCACCCACATGCTCCCTCCACCTCCACCCCGGAGCATGGAACCGGGGAGAGGCCAGGGGAAGCAGAGAAAACACTCATACTCCTCCTGGCTCTGGGGCTAAGAGACCCAGATCCAGGGGGATATACCTGCCTGCCTCAGGCCACCCTTCTGATTAATGGACACAATACAACTGATCTGACTTCTGGACAGTATGAGAAGAGAGGAGGAAGTAAGAAATAGCAGTCAGAAAACGTCCTCTTTAAGTGGCCTAGTCTGGAGGAGGGGGGACAGGACAGGGCACTTAGTTGGATGGCCCAAGTCACTATGCCATCATCTGTTCCTTTCCATCTCTTTCCTGGATGCCTGCTGAAGTCTCCGAGGGGCATCCCTGCAACTAACCGGGCCTCTTGCCGCCCCGACCCCAGTCTACTCTCCACAGAATGGACAAAGCCTAAACCAGAAGCCGGATCATGTCACCTCCTTCCCTGCTTTGAGAACAGCAGCCAAACTCCCTAAGCTGGCCTCCAAAAGCCTCTTGTGTCGGTTGCTTGGAGAACTCTAAATTCATCACCACCTGGTACCTGCTGTTCCTCCAGGCTAGAGTGCTCATCAGCAGGCTCCTTATCAACGCCATCTTGGCTCACCCTCAGAGGTATTCCCTGACACCCTGATTGAAGCTACCCTCACTCACACAACCCCCAACACTTCTCTATTAGTTTGTTTCTTTCACAGCACTCACCACTATCAGAAACTGCCAAGTAGTACTACAGATGGTGGCAAACCAACATTCCTCCCATTGAAAAGCAGGGCCCATGTCCCCTCCCCTTCATTCTCAGCAGGATCTGTGACCTCTACCAACATAACACGCCAAAAGTGATATTGTACCAGTGCTCAGGCCCAGGACCTTAGAATACTGACCACACCTACTTCCTGTCTCTTGGAACAGCTCTCCGGGAGCCCCAAGCCACTATGTTGTAAGTCCTACTACTCTGAAATCACCATGCTGGAGAGGGCACCTGAAGGCACTCCAGTTCTAGCTGAACCCAGCCACTCCTGTCAAGGTTCCAAACACATGAGTGAAGCTGTGGTGGGCCCTGTATGTAGACCAGGACCTGCCTGCCACCTCTATCACTACCACAAAGAAAAGAAGGAATCACCTGGCTGAGACCTGTCCAAATCCTGTCCCATAAATCAGTGAATAAAAGGGCTGTTTTTGATATAACTAGTAGCCTCCCTTTCCCTGCCCTGCAACCCCCCAGTGAAGATGGCCATGTGTCCTGCCCCCCATCCACCATACATGGTGGGGTATCGCTCCAGGACCTTGCTTCAGACATGTAAGCTCCCCATCCATTAAACCACTGATGACTCTTGCTGACTCTGGGATCTTTCTTCAGTCTTGAAGCTGGGCAACAGAGGCCCTGAAGGCCTGCAGGGTACAGCCCAACAACCAGCAAAGAAATAAAAGATCTGTGACAGGCTAGTTAATCTTCAGTCTTAGCAAACACCAAAATCACAACTAACTGCTGAACTACCATTGACAAAAAAGACCAAAAACAAACAAACAAACAAACAAAAAACAAGCTGGAACTTACCAAAAAAGATACCCTACATCCAAAGACAAAGAAGCCACAACGAGATGGTAGGAGGGGCACAATCACGATACAATCAAATCCCATACCTGCCAGGTGGGTGACTCATAAACTGGAAAGCAATTATACCACAGGAGTTCTGCTGTAAGAGTGAAAGTCCTGAACCCCAAGTCAGGCTTTGCAGCCTGGGAGTCAGGCAACGGGAGGAGCCCCCAGCGAATATGGCTTTGAAGGCCAGCGGGGTTTGATCTCAGGATTCCTCAGGGCTGGGGGAAATAGAAACTCTACTCTTGGAGGGCGCACAAAAGGTCACATGTGCACCAGGATCCAGGCTGTTTTGGGGGTGATTTGTTAGGCAGCAATAGATAACCAGAACTACCTTGCTGGTTTACGTTGTCACCCCGCTAGAATGTAAACTATGAGGGTAGGCCCCTTATGACTTATCTCCATCAGTATTCCCATGGTCTAACACTTAGTAGGTTACTGAAATAAATGTGTTAAATGAATGATTTTCACTTTGGTGGCAGCCAAGTTAGTTCCTTCCAGGCAAACAAAGGTTAGGCTCAAGCCCTGGTGCTTCTCTAGATAAGCCTGAGGACTCTGAATACTCAAGACAATCTCTCTAGGGGAATTCCCTCGCAGTCCAATGGTTAGGACTCCCCGCTTCCACTGTAGGGAGAACATGTTCAATCCCTGGTCAGGCAACTAAGATCCTCCATACTGCGTGGCCAACCCCCTCACCCCACCCCCACCAAAAACAGTGACTCTAAATGAAATAGTCCTGGGCTATAGTGCTCAGTTTGGCTCAAATAAACCTCTTAAAAAAAAAAAAAGACAATCTCTCGAGATGGGCTGGCTTTCCCTCTCACTGAACTAGTTGATACTTTGACCCTGGCCTCCACCAGTCCTAGGTTCTAAATCTCAGGGCCAGAAAGGGGTTCTCAGCAACTGCCCAAACTAACCAAGTACAGAACCTCCTCAACAACATTCCTGCCAAGGAATGAGCCACCATTTTTTGCACACTGCTGGGGGCACTCAACAACTTTCTGGGGCAGCTCACCTTGGCCCAGAACTTCCCAGAAGCCTAGGGCAGAATGCCCCATGCCTAGGTAGAAGAATCGCATAGCCTTGGCCAACCTCTTAGGGATGACACTCTAAAGCTGGTCCAGGGCTTCCCTGGTGGCGCAGTGGTTGAGAGTCTGCCTGCCAATGCAGGGGACACGGGTTCGTGCCCCGGTCTGGGAAGATCCCACATGCCGCGGAGCAGCTGGGCCTGTGAGCCATGGCCACTGAGCCTGCGCTCTGCAACGGGAGAGACCACAACAGTGTGAGGCCCGCATACAAAAAAATAAAATAAAATAAAATAAAGCTGGTCCAATCAGGTGGGGAAAAGCAATCCCCATTAGATAAAATCTTTCTCAAACTAGTCTTGACCTCTGATTTGATACATAGAACTTAATCCTCGACCTTGAAAGGTCTTCTGGCTTGAACACTTTCATTTACAGAAAAGGGAAAGAAGTCCAAAGAGGTTCAGTCAGTCACCCAAGGTGTCTGAGCAATTGAGCCGAACATCTGGGACTAGAAGGCTGGTCCCAAATTCTCCTTCCCAGAGTTCTCTGTCCTAGAGCTAACACCCATGGAGAAGCCTCTTTCCAGTGTCTGTTGCCCCAGAGAGAATTCAGTGCTCCAATGAGCCTTAGTTCCATTGCCCAAAGAGCAGGATCATGATGCACAAGGCCTCTAGCCAGCATCTTTCCCCTTTCCACACGAAACACAGTAACATCTGCCTTAGCTGCTCTCATACCTGAAGGGTGTTTGAGCTAGAGAGGGCCTTAGAGATAGCTATCAAGGATGTCACACCCATTTCACAGATGCAGGGAGGGGAGTGAAGTCTCACTGGGGCCTAACATAACCGCTACCTCACGCCTTAGCATTCAGACAGCTTTTTACTGCTGCTCTGGGGCCTCAGGCCACAATGCCCAGTGGTGTCCTGTCTCCCCATCACATCCGCTCTCGCTCAGAGAGGTGGGTACAGAGACCCCCTCCAGGGACTGCATGCAATTCCTGCCCTTGGCGTTAAAGTTTTCCCCACCCTTTCCTCTCAAATTCTTCTCAAATAAGGATGCTCTCAGCTTGTGGGCTGGACAGACTGCTGTCCTCTCTCCTTTGTATGATAAAACACACCAAGACTGAGCCCACAGGCCCAACGCAGGCATTCTCGTCTAAAGGGAGCTAGATCCTGACACTGGATAGTAGTCATAAAGGAACAGAGGCTCAGTGTGGCCAGGTCTTCGTATTTTTTTTCATAACAGCTTTACTGATACTATTCACATACCATGCTATTGACCCATTTAAAGTGTACAATTCATTATTATTATTTTTTTGGTATATTCAGAGTCTGGCTTTTAAAAGAGAAGCTGCAAATCTCCAGGTTTCCAGACACATTCTCTTGATTTTAAAACACAGATGATTACTTTCAACTGTTTTTAAATGAAGGGTAATCAAATGCTGTCAGCAGGCTCAACTGGAATTGAGGCAGTAAAGGGAGTGGATACCCAGTTGTAACTTCTACCTTTCAGGACAAAAGCCCCATCATGGCTTTTGTATCTTATTTACCCCTGAATTCTGGAGCCTGATACGTAACAAGTACTCAAAAATTTCGGAATGAACAAATCTAGGAAAGTACTTTGCAAATTTACAGCTGCAGAGCCCTACAGGAAACTGCCACCCAAACTCTTTAAATACTACACGTCAAGGAACCCAGTACCTCCTGCGGCAGCTGAATCTGTCGGGGCCACTACTGAAAATTACTACTTGACCAGAGCCAAAACCTACTGACCCTCCACCTCCCACCGGCCATCAGAGCTTTACCTGTAGGGCCACTTGAAGCAGATCTGTTCAAATGCTGTAGTTCAGAACAACCGGCATTTCCACCCACCCCAAGCTTTGATTCTCTGGAAAAATTATCCTAGTTTATTCAACCATCCCCTCCCTCTTCACAGTAAGGTGCATGCATCCCAGTGAGCCGCCACCTGATTTCCTGTCTCCCTCCCAAACTCCTAGAAGCAGCATCCAGCCTCCCACATCCAACCATGTCCAAACTCCACCCCTACACTCGGCTCCACTTTGGACAAAACCTAAACTAGGCTATTCCATCCAGATAATTGGCCTCTCTTGTATCACTGTAAAGATATATAAAGAACAAGAAAAGCACAGACCTCCACTCCCCCAAGCAAACCCAAAGCTGCAGAAAGATACCAAACATGGAGCAGGAAGGTTTCACTTCAAAGCACCTGAGGGGCTTCCCTTCCCTGGTGGCGCAGTGGTTAGGAATCCGCCTGCCAATGAAGGAGACATGGGTTCAAGCCCTGGTCCGGAAAGATCCCACATGCCGTGGAGCAACTAAGCCCGTGCGCCACAACTACTGAGTCTGCGCTCTAGAGCCCGCGAGCCACAACTACTGAGTCCGCGTGCCACAACTACTGAAGCCCGCACGCCTAGAGCCGTGCTCCACAACGAGAGAAGCCACTGCAATGAGAAGCCTGTGCACCGTAACAAAGAGTATCCCCCGCTCGCCACAATTAGAGAAAGCCCGCACGCAGCAAAGAAGACCCAACGCAGACAAAAATAAATAAATAAAATAAAATTTTTTTAAAAAGCACCTGAGCTGGTCTCTCACAGACATTCTACCACTAGGGCACTCCCAAGTGCCACAACATGGGCTTCTCATGCAGGATTATAGCCCCAGTGATTCCTTAAATTCCCCTTCACTATGGAGTTGTGTAACAGCCTAGGGCAGGGTGGGAAGAACTGGCTCTTAAGTGACATGGGCGGCTTTCCTGTGTATGCTCAGGACCAAACAACAGGGATAAGGGGCAGAGAGGACCCAGGAAGACAGAGGAAGCCTGGCTTTAGCACTTGAGCTCTATTAGCAAATTGAAGACCTGGGTCAAATTCAAGACCTCGAAAGAAGAACCACCAACACTTACAATTATTTGCCAGGCTCTGGCTGAGCGCTCACCTTCCCATAGCTCACATTCAGTGATCCTGCGTCGTGGGTACTCCAGATATAACTCCATTTAACTGAAGCCCAGAAGTTACCAACCTTCCCAAGGGCACTCACTTGGTAGGTGGCTGGGTTAACTCAAACTGGATGACTAACTCCAAAGTCGACATTCTACCACCCAATGCTATTTCTTCCTCCAGAGGAGTGAAAACAAAATCGGAGTAGACCCAAGAGACATGGGTTCCAGTCTCAGCCTTGCTTTGAACTGACTGTGATCTTGAGCAACTCTTTTTCCTTTCTGGGCCTGAAGTACCTAACTTGTAAATCAATGGTTTAGGTTCAATGACCTCTGGGGTCCCTTGCAGCTCTAAATACTCCTCCTCTGAAAGGAGAGAAAGGAAATCCAAGCCCCTGAGGGCACAGCAATGGGAACAGAGTTGATAAATGGGCATTGGTCAGGGTAAGCATGGCTCTCTAAAGCCCAGTATTCTCAGGAACTCACTACAGCAGCCCATCTATGGGCAAATGCAAACCCACTGTTAGCACAGGTGTAAAAATGGTTGAATTCAGCTGAAGGGAGGTAGCTCTGATGGGAAGGAAACCTTGTGCATGTAGCTATCTCTGGAAAAGCCCACAGAGCCAAGCTGCAGAGAGGCTGGTGGCAGGCAGCCTAGATGTGGACCTAGAAGTCCCACCACATGGGTGCTTTCCCTGGTGGAGGTGGGGATTCCCATATGGAAGCCTGCCCCCCTACCAGGGCCGCCTCCTCTTTCCACCTAAACGGCTGCAGCAGCGCAAGCAGGCTGGGGCTCTTGGCTTAAGCATGGACTCAACCTAGGCCAGTCCATCAGCAATTGTGATTCTCCCAGGAACTGAAACGCATTCCAGATAATCTGGCCTTCTGAAAGGTCAGAGAAATCCCATACACTGGAGCTGCTCCCTACCCCTGAAGGATGACAGCTGATAACTGTCCTAGACATACACTTCAGGAATGACTCAGAAGTCTGCTCCCTTTGTAATCCAGGAACCTTGCCCCAAAAGATCAGACAGGAAACCCCAAATCATCTATTCTTAACCTAAGAGGTTCTTCCACGTGGCAAAAGCAATCTTTCAAAAGCAAAAATCTGACTATGCCACTCCCTCACTTAAAATCTTCAAAAGCTCCCTACTGCCTTCCAGTTAAAATGAGAATTTATACTACAGCCACAGGGAGTTACTCAGTTCTCTGAACATCATGGCCTTTCCTCAACCAAGACAGCTCTCTTTCCAGGCCTTTTCTCAGATAAGTCCTACCTGTCCTTCCCATTTCAGGTTAGCCACTGCTTCCTCCAGAAAGACTTCTCTGACCTAGACTGAACCGGGTGCTCCCTGCTGCACTCCCAAAGAATCCCACAGCTTTTTTTTTTTTTTTTTTGCGGTTCACGGGCCTCTCACCATTGTGGCCTCTCCCATTGAGGAGCACAGGCTCCGGACGCGCAGGCTCAGTAGCCATGGCTCACGGGCCCAGCCGCTCCGTGGCACGTGGGACCCTCCCAGACCGGGGCACGAACCCGCGTCCCCTGCATCGGCAGGCGGACTCTCAACCACTGCGCCACAAGGGAAGCCCCCCACAGCTTTCTTACACGGCACTTTCCATTATGGATTGTGAGTGTGTGTGTTCTTTGTCAACACATTTTTATTATTCACTGTGGTATTCCTCTATGCCAGATTCAAAATGTGAATGATGCTGTTAAAAGTACGAGATTCATTCATTCATTCATTAAATGTTCACCGAGCTGCCTACTATGTGCCAGGCATGCTTAGGTGCTGGGGATAAAGCAGTGGTCAAACACCAAAGACCCTCATCCAATGGTGATAAAAGCTAAGAAGAAAAATGAAGCAGGGTAAAGGGATGGGGATAGACAATATGGGGTGCAGGCTTGCTATTTAATATAGGGTGGTCTGGGAAGGCCTCTCCATCTCAATGAATGGAACAGGAACCTGAAGAAAGTGAGGGTGTGGCCCATGCGGCTATCAGGGGAAGAGCATCACAGAACAAAAGCCCTGAAGCAGGAGGGTACACAACATGCTCCAGGAAAAGCAAGGACCGGTGGTGATGGAAGGGGAAAGTGGTAAAAGATGAACTCAGAGCTGAGGGTCAGGTCAAGGGGACGTCTGGGGAGCCAGATCAAGAAACTCTAAGGACTCTGAATTTTACTCCGCTATAAAAGCCATGAGAGGACTTTAAGCAGGAGTGACAGGAGACCAGTTCAGAGGTTCCTGCAACCTTCTAGCTGAGTAGTAATGGTATGTGGACCAGGATGGCAGCCAAGGAGGTGGTAAAAAGAAAGCACTTAGCTTTGGTCACAGTTTTTCGGATCCAAAAGGATGTACTGGTAAATTAGATGTAAGGCGACAGAGAAATAGAGGTGCCAAGAATGACCCCAAGGTTTTTAGTCTGAGCAATTAGAAGGACAGAGCTGCTTATTAATCTCTCCTGAGTCTCACTTTCCTCATCTGTGAAGTGGGGATAAAAAGAGCACCTGCTGAGCAGGTTACACAGGAAAATTGCAATATCACTATTACTTATAGTGGGGTTATCAGGAGCTTCAATAAGCTAGGGTATGTGGAAAGGAGAGCAAAAACCAGAGTTCAGGTGGACCATGCATCCAGATGGCTCCTGTTAACTGTGGGACTGAATTCAGTTCCTCTGAAAAGCTTAGAACTTCATTTTTTTTTTTTTTCGGTACACGGGCCTCACTGTTGTGGCCTCTCCCGTTACGGAGCACAGGCTCCGAACACGCAGGCTCAGTGGCCATGGCTCACGGGCCCAGCAGCTCTGCGGCGGCACGTGGGACCCTCCCAGACCGGGGCACGAACCCGCGTCCCCTGCATCGGCAGGTGGATTCTCAACCACTGCGCCACCAGGGAAGCCCTAGAACTTCATTTTAAAGGAAGGAAAGAAAAGGCTACCTGGAGTTGCTGGAATGTATGTTCAGACGGGAAGGTGGTTACCACAACAAGCTTGGAGGGTTATTACAAAGTACCCCGTACACAGGCCTCCGATGGAGGGGCCATCTGGGTTTACCAATAATACCTCAAATTGAGGTGGTAAAGCTCCTCACTGTATGTCAGATTTATGTGGCTGGCTTTACAAAATTCATCATAAAAGCCCACATACCTCAGCCCACATACCTCACCTTCCACACCGGCTTTGCCAGTCCAAAGGCGCAAAGGAAAAGTGCCATATCAAGACTGTCCCTCATGGGCTTCTCTGGTGGCGCAGTGGTTGGGCGTCTGCCTGCTGATGCAGGGGACACGGGTTCGTGCCCCGGTCCGGGAGGATCCCACGTGCCGCAGAGCGGCTGGGCCCGTGAGCCATGGCCGCTGAGCCTGCGCGTCCAGAGCCTGTGCTCCGCAACGGGAGAGGCCACAGCGGTGAGAGGTCCGCGTACCGGGGGGTGGGGGGGAAGACTGTCCCTCTGATTCTGGGAAGTCCCTCATGGAGATACCGTAGGCTATCTGCCACAAAAAATTGGCCAGTTGGCCCTGGTAACTATTACATAGTACTGCTTGACAATGAAGTTAACTCCAGATTATCCATCCTCACTTAGGGAATGCATGGATAACCCCTCAGAATGGGTAATTACCTCAAACGACATATACAGTTGACCCTCAATAATGTGGGGTTAGGGCACCAACCCCCAGCTCAGTGGAAAATCCACGTGTACCTTTATAGGTTGTGTGGGCTATCTGCTGTTCCTCCCTATCTGCGGTTCTGCACGAGCGTGGACTCGACCAACAGTGGAGAGTATAGGACTGAAGTATTTATGGAAAACAATCCACACGAGTGGACCCATGCACTCGTGTTGTTCAAGGGTCAACTGAACCTGGCTTTGGCATGCATCTTCTGGAATCTAAACCACTTACATCTATCTGTGTGGGGCATTTTAAGTCATGAACTGGGCTACCCCATAACGAGGTATCCATTTGATCCTCAAAACAACCTCAGCATAGGGGTTAGTCCCATTCTGGGAACAAGAAAACCAGCATGTTCTGATTTAAATCCCATCACCTACCCCTTTGCCCCTTCACCTCGCTGTTTCCCGTGCTTTCATTAGCCAGTTATCAAAACTTATTTTCTTTCACAAACCCCCAGCAAGTAAAACTGTCCTCTCTCCTGGCCACTCCCTTAGATCACTCTGGACCAGCCAGGGAGGTTTGTGAGCCCTCTGGACGCCCCAACACCCTAATTACCCCCTTTCAGGTTGACTGGGATTTTGCAAACAGGGGCACTCCCATCTGCCAAGCTCTACAAGTTAAAGAGGTTTTTGTGGTTTCAGGTCCACTGCTCCGCCTCCTCTCCCTGACAGACTCCCAAAGAGAGGGAAAGAGTGTTGAGTAACAACTCTAAAATACTTACTCTAGCCTAGATCCCACTGCAGACAGGGGCTGGGTCAGCCAAGAGAATCCCCCCTTCACTCCGCCCCCCAGCCCTGGGAGGTTCAGAGCTCAGGACTGCTGAGACTACCCCCTACCTGCCAAGGGCCTAGATCCACCTCCAAAGCACCTCTCCCTCCCTAACAGGCACTCTTCCCGGTTAGGTTAAAACTCAAACTCCCTGCCCAGAACAGGGGGCAGGCAGCTGAAGGTTCCTGGGGAAGGCCTCCTTCCCTTCTCCCCTTCAAAGAGTGTCCTAATTGTGTGCTTTCTTCACAAAAGACAGTGATTTGAAATACAGGAAAAGAGCTTCAAGCCTTCGTTTATCAAGGCTAACCTAACAGTTCTTTGCCAGAGGTGCACAATATAACCAGCTATGGAGTTTAAAACAAACAAAAAACAACCATAATGTCATTATCACCCTTGACAAATAATTCCTTAATATAATCTAAACTGATCAGTTATCCTCAACTGTCACCAAAATTTCTTCTTATAGCCTATTTGTTCGAATCAGGATTCAAACAAGATCCACACAATGCATCTGACTGACGTCTCAACTCTTTTCATCCATAACACTTCCCTCTTTTAAAAATGTTTATTTTTTTAATTGAACGTGATGTACAATATTATATAAGTTACAGGTGGATAATACAGTGAGTCATGATTTTTAAAAGTTATACTCCATTTATAGTTATTATAAAATATTGGCTATATTCCCTGTGTTGTACAACATATCCTTGTAGCTTATTTTATACATAGTAGTTTGTACCTCTTAGCCCCCTACCCCTATACTGCCCCTCCCTCCTTCCCTCTCTCCCCACTGGTAACCACTAGTTTGTTCTCTATATCTGTGAATCTGTTTCTTTATGTTATGTTCACTAGTTTTTTGTATTTTTTTGAACAGCACTTATTTATTGACAAGATAATCTGTCTTGTAGAATTTCTCACATTCAGAAATTGGATAACTGCTACCTCATGGTCAATCAATGTGTTCCTCTAACCTCGCAGATCTATGGTTCTATTAGGTGTGGGCTCAATTTTTATTTGGTGGAGGCAATCTTTATAGACAGCATGTGTACTTTCTACTACCACATTCATTGTAAGGCACTTAATGCCTGGTTGCTACACAGGTTGCTCTGATATGAATCCCCAAGCAATTGGCTTAGGTTCCTGAAGCCAGAAGACTGTCTCCAGCACTCACAGAACCTGGATTCAAAACTGGAGTTCTTAACCACTATGGCAGATATGAATATACACATTTAAAAAGCTTTGCTTTGTAAAAATCGTGAATTACTGCTGTACACCTGAAACTTACATAATAATTTTTAAAAGGGCTCTGCTTTGGTTTCTTTTGTGGGGAAGGGGTTTATCGGAGAAAAAGTGTTTTTGATACTAAAAAAACTTTGAAGACATATTCCAATTCCCTCATTTTACAGATGAAGAAACATAGGTACAGAGAAAGTATGGGGGTTGCTGGTATCTGCAATGCTGGACACAAGCAGAATTACAAATGAAATGAACACTCCTAACAATGGTGATCATTTATTACAGCTAGCACTTATTAGATGCTCTGTACCTGGCATTAAGCTAAAGGTTATGCTAAACATCTTGATTTTCACCACCCTATGAAATAGTTACTACTGTTACTCCCATTTTGAGGATGAAGAAACAATGGTTTAGAGAGGCTGAGTAATTTGCCCAAGATTGCACACCAAGCTAGAAGCAAAGCTGGGACTCAAAATTACAGACTGTGTAATTCCACCCAGTCCACTGCTAGTGGTGAGGAAGGAAGGAGCCAGGGTCTGAAGTAGCTCTGACACCGTGAGGTCTTCATGCAATAAAGACTGACTGATCCACATGGATGCCCCAGAATACAACCAGTTGTGGGGTTGGTGGGGGAGGGAAGATGGGAAAGGGCCCAAACCCAGGAAGAAAACTGAGACTGGGAGTGGAGGTTTATTTGGGGCCAGTTCAGTGTGGTGGCAGATTCCTGGGGTTGCCATGGGTTAGCTGGGATTATAAGCCTTTTTAATTTTGTGTCACCAGTTAGCTGCACTTCAAAGAGACACAGAAAAAAATGATGCCCAGAATATAAATATTCAAGTCTCAGGCCCTGCCCCCGACTTTCCTCTAAAGAGAAATGAAGAAAAAGATCACAGTACTGGTGTTTTCTTACTATACAAAGTTAGAAGTGTCAGACAATCAACCCACTGATTCCCTGCTAGGGTTGCTGGAAGCTTGTGGGGATGATATGCTCTCAAGTCTCTACCTACTACATGTACACCAGCCACAGCAAAATTTTAGTTCAGTTAAGGCTCGCCTTTCCCCACAGCCCTGAGAGAACATGAACGCTCCGCCAAAAAGTAATCTTGACGAAAGGCAAATAAATTAAAACTTATTTTTAAAACATTCGTCATAACACATTCCAAAGAAAAAACAGCCAATTACTTGGGTCATCAACCTTTAAGATTATCCATACTATGCCCTTCATGTCTGTGGATAAGCAAAACCCCACTTTTAAGGAGACAGATCCCATATGTTTCAGTGAGTACTAATACAATACCAGAAAAGGAAAGTTCAACACTCTCCAACCCCCTCATTTTCCTCATTTTACAGGTGGAGAAAACAGAGACCCAGAAAAAGTCCCAGAAAATCCCATAGTTTCAGTCTCCCAGACATGGTACAACAGAAAACACATGCCAGGCACCAAGCTAAATACTTCACATATATCATCACAGTGAATGCTCACAATGGTCCCATGAGGCAGATAAATAATTTAATTTCTAGAATAAAAATGGAGAGGCTGAGGCACAGAGTGGTTAAGTATCCTGCAGAAGGAGGCACAGCTAAGCAAGTGGTTGAGCTGGCATTCGAACCCATGCAGTTTTGACCCCAGAACCTTTGCTATGTATCACTTCTTTAACTAAGACATCTTGCCTCTCTCATACTTAGAGTTGTGGTTAAAATAAGGAAAAAATATTTAATGTTTTCAAAATATTCTAAGGGAAGAAAATACAAAGAACAAAAATGCAAATCCCAAGATTTAAAACTACTAAGACACAGAAGCTTAAACCAGACCAGAGAACCCCACAAGAAAGAGGGGATATAGCAAAACATCTTTTATTACTAGTTACTGCATGTGTCCCTTAAAGAACTAAAATACTAGCATCTGAGCCAAAAGGAGAGCTAAAAATAGGCATTTGCAGCAAGCTTTGGAAAGCTTTTGGCTTGCTTATGAGGCACCCAAAACATATGCATCACAGAACACAAAATTTCCCAAGACCACACTGTCATTCCATTGGTGTCTCATTTAAACTTGTCCAAGCTGTAAATAAAATCAGGACTGGAAAAGGGCCTTAGTGATCCATGTAAACTTCAAAGAAAGTGCCACCATCTACCCTGACCGCAAAATTCTCCCTCAAGAAGCATCCAAGCCCTAACAACTGGCTTAAACAGAGGAGCTACTGAATTCAGAGTGTATTCTGTCAAAGTCTATTCTGCAAATTCAAAACCAATGAGTAGACAAGACACTTTCTTACCTAACAAGAACAGCGTAAATCTACCGGACTCAGAATTTTGCTGTGGGCACTTAAAGCAAGTTGGCTTTTCTAAGAACTCAGAGGTAAAGGCGAGATGCCAGCCAAGCTGTCCTCTTCCAACAATCAATAACCCCGGTGATGCACCCTATCAAGGGCCCCTGGACTTGCACAAAATGCCAGCTCAAGCACCCAATACCACCTGATGTCATGGCTGATTTAAAACCCACAAGGCAGGTTCACCATTAGATAAGCAGCAGCCGTCAGAGTGAGTAGCCCCATTTAAACTTCTGAGGAGTGTTCTCTCCCGGGCATGATTATACCCCTTCGAGTTTTAAGAGGCGGAAGGACCAAAGAGTGTCTTAAAGTTGCTATTCCTTCCTCTGTGGGTGGATCAGGAGGGATTTGCAAGAAAATGGAGGTTTCAGCACTGCCCTTTGCATAACAGGGTTCTGGAAGGAACGGGGGGAAGGGGAGGAGGGCAAAAGGAAGAGAACACGGTTTGAGGTACTATTAGTAAACGCCAAATGTCCCCTCCTCCAAATGAAGCAACCTTAAAAGAAATAAAAATTACAACATGCCATTTTCAGAATTAGCTGTTCTGGTTCCCCTAGGACTACAAGGGATTCTATTCCCTTGAATGTGAAGGCATTAAGCTTCCCTTTCCCCATTTTGATGGTTTAAACCAGTCAGCCTCAATCAGCACTACAGAAGGGGAGGAGTTTTGAAAAAGCAATGCGGCTATGGCCACAGGCCATCATTCTAGCTCCAAGTGTGTTTTAACACCGATCCACTACAAAAAGACCCTGAACCGAAGAATCCAGCCCCACTGTGCCTCTACGCGCCGGCAAAGGGAGCAGGGCGGGCGCGCCCCCTACCAAAGCCGACGATCTATTTTTGGCAAAGGAAGGCGGAGCCGAACCTCCATATTCTGCACCGCCTCTCTCCCCCCAGCGCCACTGACAACGCTCCGTGGGGACTTCCCACCTTCCCCAGGGGGCCGGGTCCAAAAGGACCCAAAGCCGAGGAGGGAGAGGGAGGGCGCGGAGAGCGCCGGTCGGCGGTCACATGCCACTCGCCGCGCGGGGTGGCACCACGTTGTCCCGGCTGCGGAGGAATGCCGGGAAGGAGGAACGCGCACTCACACCCGCGCACACGCACACTCCCGGCCGCGCCGCCCGCCCGCACCCGCCTTCCACCCCGACCGCCGAGGCGGGCCCCGAACGCCCAGGCCGAGCGGTCGCGAGCAGCCCGCGTGTCGGCGGCGCGGCGCAGGGCGCCCAACTGTCACCCGCCCGCCCTCCCGGCCCTGCCACTCCCTCCCCCGCCGCCACACGCCCCTCGCGTCGCCGCATGCCCCCTTACTCGCCTCACATTTCCCCCTCACTGGATGCCCCGCACGCTCTCCATTCGGCTCCCTCTCAAGACGGAAGGTCCCCGGGATCAGGGAGGGAAAGCACCGCATTCAATGACACGTTGGGTTTCCTCTTCTCCCCATTCTGCCCGTAACCGACCCCTGAACCCATCGCCAATGGCCATTCTACCGCCTAATACTATCTACTCGAGAACAAAACTTGTTAACTTTTAAATCCCGAATCCGTGTGGTCGGTATGAACTCATCGCCGGGCGTTTTGCTGCCTATGACATATACTCATTAAACATTTACAACATGGGGACGATCGCAACGCTACCAAAACGAGAAGCATGGGGCGGGGTGGTAAGAGGGGGCTTCCCCAGGAAGGTTCAGGCTGGAAACCGTCTCTTACACTAACATGCGGTAGCGGGAGAGGACCCTTTTCACCGAAACCAGCGCCCACCCTCTCCCCGCGAGGTAGGCCCGGACCACGCCGTTGCCCACTAACCGCTGAGGCCCAGGCGGTGGCCGTAGCCTCCCGGAGGCCGGGCCCTCTGGCAGGGGCAGTTTCCTGAGTATGTTGGGGGACAGGGCACGGCGACCCGAATGAGCCAGGAGATAATAATAATAATAATCATAATAAATTCCGAGTCACCACGACCAGTGGCGGACCCCCGGGCCCTGGAGGCCGCTGGGGGAGGGGACGCCTCTGTCCCCGGAAGAGGCCCCGGACCCAGGATACCAAGCAGAAAGACCTACCTGGAGGAGACTGTCCGTTCACGGTGGCCAGGACCGGCGGCAACGCGTTCTTAGTCCACGGGTTCACCTTGGGCGGAGGGGCCTCCACGAAGTCTCGGCGCCCGGCGCCCGCAGCTCCGGCAGCTCCTCCGCCAGCGACCGGCTCGCCGCCGCCGCCCTCCTCCCCATCGCTGACGGCCGGGCCCTCGGCGCCAGGCGGCTGCGGCAGCCGCGGGTTCTCGCGCTCCAGCTGCCCTGTGCCCTCCTTGTGTGGCTTGGCGCAGGGCGGCCGAGGTCTCCGGGCGCCGCCGTCCGGCTCTCCCCCTCCGACGTCGTTCGCCCCGGGCTCGCCCTTGCCCTCGGACGACGGCGGCGGCTTCTTCCTCACCAGCCCCCCGTGCTCTTCGGCCTGCAAGAGTGGGGCGCCCCCCGGCAGCAGCGGCTCCACCTGAGTGGCCATCTGCGCGCCCGCCCCCCCGGAGAAGCCGGGCGCGCCCGAGGCTGCCTCCCCCGCCTCGAACTTGGCTCTCCGAGCGCCCGCGACGCCTTCCTTCGGGGGGCGCTGGGCCCCAGTCCCGGCGGCGAAGGGGTCGGGGTTCACGCTAGGCGCGGCGCCCCTCCGGGTCGGATGCAGCCGCTGTAGATCCAAGGCCCGCTGGCCGGGCGGGGGGGGGGACGAAGGCCCCCCACTATGCGGTCCAGGCCTTCTCGGCGCGCGTCCCCCCCCGCCCGTTCCTCGCAAGGCGTCCCCACCCCGAGCCTGGCAGGCTTCTCGTCCCGTCCCTCCCTCCCCCCCGCCGCCGGGGCGGCCCGGGCTTCCCGGCTCGGGGGCTGCAGCAATATGGACGGACGGGGGAGAGGCGCGGCGAGCCGAGCTGACCACGCGATCCGCGGCAGGCGGCGGGCGGGCGCGCGCCTCGCGACGCAGCGGGCAAGGGGAGGGGAAGGCGCAACGGGGCCGCGCCCGCCGGGGCCGGCAGTGGGCGACGGGAGGGCGAAGGCGGCGGGAGCGCGCGCGCAGGGCCTCGCAGCCCCGCCCCTTGCCCCGCCCCTCGCCTCCGATTCCTCGGCGCACCTCGGGGCTGGTGGGTGAGGGGTACTCAGACCTGACGGGGGCGAGCACGTGCCTGATGCAATTCGGGAGCGGGGGGGAGCGTGGGGGGGGGGCGGGGGCAGCGGCAGCGAGCCGGGCAGGAGAGAAGGGATGGTAAAGAGGGGGAAGTGTCTTAAAGAGCCAGCGCGTGAGAGCGGCCGCAGGTGGAGCACATGGGAGTGGACCACGCGGCCGGCCGGGCCTGCTCGCGTTCTTTAGGTTGGGTGCTCTAGATTCCGAGGAAGGAGACATTAACGTTACCCTCCACTTACAGGATGATGGAGGTGGGTGCTAACGGCTCCCTGGCGTCCCGTGGGCCTGCCCCTTCCAGGCCCCGCCTGAGTGACCTTGGGCCAGCCGGCCTCACCTCCGTGGACTGTGCTCGGCTCCTCCCAGGAGGCCCCGGCCGGGACACTGCCCGGAGTTGGATTCGACGCCTGGCCTGGAAGGCGGGCCCTTAACCCTTCGGGGCATTGGGCGCCTACGAAAATGAACGGGGAATTACCAACAGACCCCAACCAGGCTAAGCTCCGAAACCGAGTATTTACGGGCAGAAAATGTCTTTTTTCTCAAGTGGATTTCATTTACGAGGCTTGCTTGGGGCGGAGACGAACAAATGCCCGATTGGGACTCTGGAGATCTGAGATTTTATCCTGACCCTGGTTCTGCCCCTTACCAACTCTGCAGCAGTTAGGACTCAGTTTCCCTAGTGTAAAGTGAAGGAATGGTGTATGACAGGCGTTTCAAATTTTAGTACACATTCAATTAAATATTTACTGTAGGGATTCTAGGAAACAGGGTTTGGAAATAATCCAGACTTACAGGGACTTCATGTAATTTACATTCTAAGGTGGAGAAAGAGACAGTAAAACAACTTAAGTGATAAACAATTGCTTGTCTCATAGGTTAGCCTAGATCAGCTGCTTTGGATGATGAGGGAAAACCTTGAATGCAGATTCCAAAGCATTTGGAATCAGGCATGTCTGGGATTGCACCCAGAAATCTGCATGTCTAGCAAGACCCCTTGGGTGCTTGCGGTCCCACACTTCACTTGGAGAAGTCCTGGCCTCTGGCTGGCTGTGATCCCACCTGCTTAAGACATAACAGCCTAAAGTGTTGGCCATCTCCAAAAGAAGGATTAGAACACCCGACCTGCTAGATAGAGGATAAAGCTTATTAAAAGGCTTCCTGAAACTGCCCCCAAGGGGTGAGGCCAGTTGTAGGGTTGTTGTAACAAGGACTACTGGGGGAGGGGTGCTCCTGGGCACAGCCAGGCAGTCTGATGTTTAATCCCAACTCTTCCATAACATGGCCTCCACACCTTGGCCAGCTTGCAGCACTTCTCTGGGCCCCCCGCTTCCCTGGTGGAAAAATGGGGGTAAATTAAGCTTGACTTGCTTCTACTGTCTCAGCTTTTGTGAGGAGTCAGGTGAGACAATGTAAGTCAAAATGCTGTGTATGTTATAGAGACTGAGGCCATTAGCTAATGGTTAAATGATTAAAGGGATCTTGATGAATTAAAGCAGGATTCTTCATAATTACATTATATATATATACCCTTAATCAGAAGGTAAATTATTGTCACCAGAATACACTATTTTTTATTTTATTTATTGATAAATATTTCCTGAAGAGGATTCACATTAGAACCTCTCTGAACTTTTTAAAAGGGGACATAATGGTCATTGTTGGTCATTCTTTTCTATATTCCTTTTATTTTTTATTTTATTTTATTTTTGGCTGCGTTGGGTCTTTGTTGCTGTGCACGGGCTTTCTCTAGTTGCGACGAGCGGGGGCTACTCTTCATTGCCGTGTGCAGGCTTCTCATTTCGGTGGCTTCTCTTGTTGCAGAGCACAGGCTCTAGGCGCGCGGGCTCAGTAGTTGTGGCTCACGGGATTAGTTTTTCCGCGGCATGTGCGATCTTCCCGGACTAGGGATCGAAACTGTGTCCCCTGTATTGGCAAGCAAATTCTTAACCACTGCACCACCAGGGAAGTCCTATATTCCTGTAATTAGAGGTAGAGGGGAGAAGTGCCCCCATACACTTTGTGAGGGGACCAGGGCTCTGCGTGGACAAGTAACTTGTTCATGCTACCCAGTACTCAGTCTGAGCTGAACAAGCACCACCTGGCCCTGTGTGCAGGCTGGAGGGGCACTGAGATCTTCACACACTGGGCCTGCCGTGCCCCAGAGAGGGGCTCCTAAACACTCATGTGCCATTTTACAGATGGGCAAACTGGGGCCAGAGAAGGTAAGAGAAGGTAACCTGCATGAGACCACATCTTAAATTGAGGCTGTTAGAGTGGAAAAAGGAATCTTAATGATTACTCAGTCCCCTTGTTTTTCAGGAAACTGAAGTTCAGAGAAGTCAAGTTCCTTATCCAAGGTCACACAGCTAGTCCATGGCAGAGTCAGGTCTCACACCTGAATCTCCTGATCCTAAATCCAGTAGCTTTTTATTTTTTAATTTTTTTTCGGTATGCGGGCCTCACACTGTTGTGGCCTCTCCCGTTGCGAAGCGCAGGCTCCGGAAGCATAGGCTCAGCGGCCATGGCTCACGGGCCCAGCCACTCCACGGCATGTGGGATCCTCCCGGACCGGGACACGAATCCGTGTCCCCTGCATCGGCAGGCAGACTCCCAACCACTGTGCCACCAGGGAAGCCCCAGTAGCTTTTTCTATTGGAAATGATGGAATTGCAATTTGAATTCAGTTTTTTTAAATTAATTAATTGATTGATTGATTTTTGGCTGCACTGGGTCTTTGTTGCTACACACGGGCTTTCTCTAGTTGCAGTGAGTGGGGCTACTCTTTGTTGTGGTGCGCAGGCTTCTCACTGCGGTGGCTTCTCTTATTGCGGAGCACAGGTTTCAGTAGTTGTAGCACGCAGGTTCAGTAGTTGTGGCTTGTGGGCTCTAGAGCACAGGCTCTGTAGTTGTGGTGCATGGGCTTAGTTGCTCTGCGGCATGTGGGATCTTCCCAGACCAGGGCTTGAACCCGTGTCCCCTGCATTGGCAGGCAGATTCTTAGCCACTGCACCACCAGGGAAGTCCAGTTCTTGTTTTTTATAATTCCTGACCTGCTGTGGCATTCTATATGCATGTGTTCAGTTCTAAATACTACTAACAACCAAATTGTTCAGAGTAGCTACTTTCATTAAGTAACTACTACATGCTAAGTTCTATGAGAAATACTTGACATACATTATCTCATTTAATCCTCACAATAACCCAATGAGATAGGTATTAATTTTTTCCACAAATATCTATTGTATCCCTACTATGTGCCAGGCATTGAAGCTGTTATTATCTTTGTTTACAAATGAAAACACCTAAAGTTCAGAAAAAGAAAGTAAGGTGGGTGCCTAGGGTCCCAGGCAGCAGCTAACTACCAGGCCTGTTTTTACCCCCCATACCACACTGTAAGGCTGCCCCTCTTCCCTTCATTGACATATCCACAGGTATTTATGGAGAACTCATCAAATACATAGGACTGGGTAAACTAAAAAAGTTGAATCCTGTCTCTCCAAAAGGTAATTTCTAATTGGGGGGAACCAAGTAATTAAGCAATAGGTGACCTCAAGCCAAAAAAGAAGAAGTTAAACAGATATACTTTAGGCAGAAGGCAACATGGATCAGACTTTTTTTTTTTATTTTAGCCACGCTGGATCTTGGTTCCCCAACCAGGGATTGAACCCAGGCCCATGGCACTGAAAGCACCAAGCCCTAACCACTGGACCACCAGGGAATTCCCAGGATCTGACCAGCCTGTGCTGTGCCCGTGGCTTCAACACATCCTAGGCTTAAAACTCACAGACACACAGAGAGAGAAAATCAAATTTAAAAAATAAAAATTATAAAGTAGGTCCAGGGACTTCCCTGGTGACACAGTGGTTAAGACTCTGCACTCCCAATGCAGGGAGCCTGGGTTTGATCCCTGGTGAAGGAACTAGATCCCACATGCATGCCACAACTAAGAGTTCACATGCCACAACTAAGGAGCCCATGTGCTGCAACTAAGGAGCCCACCTGCTGCAACTAAGACCCAGTGCAACCAAACAAATAAATATGGGGCTTCCCTGGTGGCGCAGTGGTTGAGAATCTGCCTGCCAATGCAGGGGACACGAGTTCGAGCCCTGGTCTGGAAAGATCCCACATGCTGCGGAGCAACTAGGCCTGTGAGCCACAACTACTGAGCCTGCGCATCTGGAGCCTGTGCTCCATGACAAGAGAGGCCGCAACAGTGAGGGGCCCGCGCACCGCAATGAAGAGTGGCCCCCGCTCGCCGCAACTAGAGAAAGACCTCGCACAGAAACGAAGACCCAACACACCCAAAAATAAATAAATTTATTTTAAAAATAATAATCATAAAAAATAATAATAAAATAAATAAATAAATAAAAATAGGGACTTCCCTGTTAGCACAGTGGTTGAGAATCTGCCTGCCAATGCAGGGGACACAGGTTCAATCCCTGGTCCGGGAAGATCCCACATGCTGCAGAGCAACTAAGCCCGTGTGCCACAACTACTGAGCCTGCGCTCTAGAGCCCATGCGCCACAACTACTGAGCTCGCGTGCCACAACTATTGACGCCCGTGCGCCTAAAGCCCGTGCTCCACAACAAGAGAAGCCACCGCAATGAGCAGCCCATGCACCACAACGAAGAGTAGCCCCCACTCTCCGCAACTAGAGAAAGCCTGCATGTAGCAACAAAGACCCAGCACAGCCAAAAATAAATAAATAATAAATAAATTTAAATTTAAAAAAGAAAAGGAAACCTTTGCTTTAAAATAAATAAATAAAGTGGGTCCAAATATCTATTTGTAATTATGTGCTTTTTGCCCCGGTGCTGACAACTTCCTAAAGAGATACAAGGAGGCTGAATGAGGGACTAGAGACAGGAGACCTGGTTTATAACCCGGTCCCATCTCTGGCTTTGCTGAATGAGTTGGGACAGCCTCCTGAGCCTTCCTGGGCTTCCATTTCTCTGTTCACAAAACAGGAAGCGTAATACCTGCCCATTGAGCTTATGGGTGTAAAGAAAGATACAGTTTCCCTGAAACTATTTTTCTGGGGGGAACACATGTAAAAAGGGGATGGTTCCTTTATCTGTGCTTGTTACCTGTGCTTGGTCGGAAGGAAAATTTAACATACTTGGACATTCACTTTTATTCCTCTTTGAGTTTGGTTTTCCAAAGGACCTTTTGTTTCTGGAAGAACTTGGGCTGTATCACTTATCTTCTTCTGATACCAGGGGCTTCTGGGCTTGAGGCCTCTTTATACTAACATGGAAGAGTGGGTGGGGAGGGGAGGGGTACTGGCCAAACAAACAGTATCAGCTAGAGAGTGTTTTCCAAAACCTGAAGACTTTCGGGCCTTATGGCACACGCTAAGAAATTTACTTCAGTTCACAAGAGGAGGCTCAGCCTAGATCTCCTCTTGTCAAATAGATGCAAAAAGCAATAGTTAACATGTAAGGGGGCTAAGGAGTAGGGGATGGTACTGACTGTTCCCATAATACATGGTTAACCCTCAGGGCAACCCTTTTCTGTAAGTGTGATTATCCCCATTTTACAGATGAGGAAGTAGGCTCAGAGGCCACCCAAGCCACCCCACGAGTCTGGTAAAAGAGGAGGACAGATTTGCAAAGAAGATCTGATAGAAAATCAACTTTTAACACGTTCACCACTGAGTTAGAGACAGGCACCATCCCATGCCTCTTTCTACTCCATTCCACCTACACAGCCTATTCCCCCAGCCCCACTCACCTCCCTGGTATTCCTGTACTGTCTCACGTGGTCTCCTGATGAGCTTCCCCACCAACTAAATTCTCCTGCCTCCCACGCAGCCTACCACACTGCCTGAGCCAATTCTGTGGCCCTTTGATTGACGGGCCCTGCCTCTGCTTAAAATCTCCGCATGCACATCCCTGCCTGTCCTGCTGCCTTTAGCCACACAGGCCTACGCTCCAGCAACAGTGGACCACTCACTGTTTGTTTTATTCTTTCATTCGACAAATATTTATTAAGCATCTGTAATGTGCCAGCTACTGTCCAGGCCCTGGACGTGGAAAGGAGGGCAAGACACACATTCCCTGCCTTTAGGAAGCTCCCGTCTAATCCCCTGTGGGTCCCATGCTTTCCTGCCTCAAGTCATGTTATTTCTCTCACTCTGACATAGCTGTGAGGTCCTGAGCGTGAATCCCAGCTTGACCACCTCGTGACTTCGGGAAAATATCCATCCTCTCTCTAAGCCTCAGTTTCCCCATCTGTCAGTTGGAGATGATAATACTACTTTCCCTACAGAGCTTCAGTGAGCCTTAAATGAGAGAATGTGTGTAATTTAAAAGCACAATGCCTGACACATAGTATGTGCTAAGTAAATATTACCTTTCATTACTTTTATTATTGCCAGTGATGCCTTTCCATTTCCACTTGTCCAGAATTCTACTGGTCCTTCAAGGCTCAGCACAAAATGCCAACTTCTTCACAAAAATCTTATTTAGTCTCCATAGTTCGAATACATTTCTCCCATCTCTTACCTCCTAGTGACAATTTCCCTAAAGCATTTACTACTTTCTATCTTCAATTATGATTACTTATAAATATGCCTTATCCTCCATCTAGATTATAATATATTTCTTGAGGGCAAGGATTATACCCCGTTCTTCTTTTTTTTTTTTGCGATACGCGGGCCTCTCACTGTTGTGGCCTCTCCCGTTGAGGAGCACAGGCTCAGCGGCCATGGCTCACGGGCCCAGCCGTTCCACAGCATGTGGGATCTTCCCGGACCGGGGCACGAACCCATGTCCCCTGCATCGGCAGGCGGATTCTCAACCACTGCGCCACCAGGGAAGCCCTCCCTGTTCTTCTTAGTGTTGCTTCTAGTAACCATCAGTGCTGCCTTTATACAGCTAGCCCTCAGTATGTTTTCTGGACAAAGGAATGAATGAGTGAACGGATGCAGGATCACTCCTGAGCACATCCATGTTTTGGTAACTAGAGCAACACTGTCAAGGGCCAAGCACTAAATTTTATATATTTATTTATATATAAACACTTAATGTATAATGTATATAATAAATATATTTATTATATATAATAAGTATAAATTATATATATACTTTCAAATGATAAAATATAATACAAAATGGGCTAACTTTTGCAAGTAGAAAAAAAAGTTTAAGTCTAGCAAAGCAAAACCCACATATAAGCTCACAACCCAGAGGCAATCATAGGCAAGTTGGTGTATTCTAGTCTCTTTTCTGTTTGTATTTTACATAATTGAGATCATACTGCCCATGCAACAGCTTTATTTTTTGCTTTTTTCCCCCTTAACAATGTATTATGAGTATTGTCTCCACATCGTTGCAAATCCCCTCCACATAGTCAGTGAGGTGTCATCTATTGAGCACCTATGGTATGCCTCACCTCACAGCAGCCCACCTTCTATTTGTACCACACTGCATTTCCCAAAGGGCTTTCACGGAGAGAGGACAGATGTGATTGTCCCCAGTTGGCAGCTGAAGAACTGAGCCCCACAGAAGTTCAGTGACTTGCTCCAGGATTCTGGGGCAGCAGAATCAAGATCAGAGCCTAGCTCTCTCCCTTCCCATTCCAGACCCCTGCATCACACCACAGGAAACAGAGATAGCACACATTGAAAATGCAAAACTCTCATAGCCAAACGAAGGTAACCACGTTTAAACATTCCAGGGTCAAGAAACATCCAAGTTCATGGGGGCAGGTGGGAATCAGCAGTCAAAATGAAGGCAGAAAGCAATTTTCTTGGCAACATGATCATAACTGACCTCCAGGACAGAAGGGCCCTGAGCTAGGGACTGGAGTAGAAACAAGAAAGGGCAAGACAGGATG